>NW_010402866.1:707-1227 GCF_000710305.1 Buceros rhinoceros silvestris | reverse complement strand
CGTGCTGGCTATATCGCTCGTTGCCAGTGACGGAGTTGACGATGGTGTGATGAAGAGTTTCATGGTCGTCCTTTGACTCCTCCGATGGATGTGTCACGTAGCATTCAGTGGCTATGGCGAGTTTATTCCACTTTGCAGGAACCAATTAATAACATACAAAGCTTTAAGCAATAGCTCTTGAGGGGTAAGAAATTTCCTGTTCTCCCCCTCACTTGAAACAGTAAAATAGCGTGTGAGGGTTAGGTGGGAACATTCAATGATGCTGTGGCCTGTGGAGTTATATGGAATACCAAAAGAATGAGAAATGGCTCGTGCCTTACAGAAAGAATAGACTAATTGTGAGCAATAAGCAGGCCCATTATCCATTTTAAGGGACAATGGTTCGCCCAATACTGCAAAAGCAGACAACCAGTGAGTGATAGCGTGTTGGGAATTTGTTGTCATATACAGGGTTGCCTAAATGGCACAAAAAAAAAAATGTGTCCACGGAAACATGGAGAAATCGAAGTTGGCCAAAAGG
>NW_010402866.1:0-681 GCF_000710305.1 Buceros rhinoceros silvestris | reverse complement strand
ATGGTTGCCCCAATACTGCAAAAGCAGACAGCCAGTGAGTGATAGCATGTCGGGCATTGGTTGTTGTATGCAGGGGTGCCCAAATGGCGCGAGAAAATGTGTCCACGGAGACATGGATAAATCGAAGTCGGCCAAGAGGCACATATTCAATGTTCTTACCTGACCGTAGCCAAAAGATTATTCCACAAACCTCAGTATCAGAGTTAAGGATAGCGAAGAAGACTGGCAGGTCCAGAATGACTCTGGCTACAGCACTTTCAGCAATAGCACAACCTATACAAGATAGCAACTCAAAACCAGCAGGATTAGGGCGGCGTTCCACAGATTGCCCTTCTCTGCGGTGAAGCAATTGATAAAGTGGGTCAAGATCGTCATTTGATAGGCCAGCAATCGGCCGTGGCCATGGAAGCGATTCTACTAAGGTTAGAACTGATGCGAGTACACTGTGATCCCCAATACCATTGATAGCTGCAGTGCGTTTCTGTAGGGGCTAAGTGGAAGGACATAGACATAAAGAAACAATGGTTACATCGGCTCAATTTGTTACTGACTTACTCCAATATTGCTTTGTATAAACAACTAATCGATCCATTATAACATTAATAGGTTTAAAAAAATATTAAAATACCGTTAGCATTACCATAAGTTTCACTTTGTAATTTCATGTACACCCAGTTTTGC
>NW_010402865.1:37813-61415 GCF_000710305.1 Buceros rhinoceros silvestris | reverse complement strand
CGCGGAGCATCCAGCGCCGCTTCCGCGGGACACGGCGGGGCTAAGAGCCCTTTAACGACAAATTTAAGGGCACCTGCCCAGCTGTTTTATACAAGTGAAACTGCCTTGCCCAGAACGAGAAAGTGGTCAGAATAGCTATTGGCAGTGCAGCAGATTACTGACTAGGAAGCCCATAAATACTGAGCTGCTGTTAAATTTTTTACAAGTTCCTTGGTTCATCCAGATAGTGATCCCGGTATTGTTTCACTTCTCCTCGTGACATCCTTCTAGGGGTTTCTGTTGGCAGGTAGTTGAATTCAACGCTCCGCGCCTGACAATTTTACCAAAGGGTCATTTTTCGCTATGTTGCGTTTGGCACGGCCATACAAGCACTGCATGTGCATTTAGTGAAATTTTAAGTGTGGTGCATACCTTACCCAGGCTAAGGTATTTTTGTAAATATTTGCATGATTTTCATTACCTATGACGTTTTTAAAGTAAGTGTAAGCAGTGGATGTATTGTATATAAATCTTTACTTAGTTTAAAATGTGTTTACATGCCCACATCTGGGTGAGAGAAGTTTCCCCTTTGCTCTCTTCGCATTGTTAGCATTGGGCCACTTTAATGCTAAAGCACTTTACCACAGGGCAACTGTGTTTTCTTTTCTGTAAACACAGTACCCAAATTCAGAGAACGTTTTCATCACAAGGTGTCAAAACTGCAAAATTCAGCCCGCAGACTTGCTGTGCCCTTACATACACAGTGTGATGTCTCTGGGCAGGAAACATCAGGTCACACACGGCAGTTTACATCCTGATGCTGCTATCTGAAATTAAACTTACGCAGAAAATACTGGCCTTTCACATTAAATTTCTCATTTTTAAAATATTTTCCATTTTATGAAAATCCTTTTAGCCGTTTGATTTACCTAACATGATTTAAAAAAACCCAACAAGTCCTTCATATGTCAGTTTAATAGCTACGTGTGAAGTTGCTTGCTCATGAAAACAGTCCCTGTCCCTGCCCCTGCCCCTGCCTCTGCCCCTGCCTAGTGCACGGCCCCCAGCTGGGAGCAGGCACCGACAAAGCAGGTGGTGGGAGCAGCCCCATCGCTGCCCAAGGGAGCGGGGTGGATGGATCTCTGGGCCGGCCTCTGTCAGTACTGAAGGCATGACCAGAGACTGCACAGTTCCAGTAAAACTTAATTGCTATTGCAGAAGCCAAAGTAAATTTGAGAGCAGCCCAGAGGCTGCTCCCAGTTTATGCAAAAGGACAGTCAGAGAAAACAGCTATTATAAAGTTTGTGTAAGCAAAAGAAAAAAGGAATTCTGTAATAAATCTTGGATTCTTTGGATACATTTCCAGCTTTGCAATTATTCTATTATTTATCCTACGTGAATGCACTCCATGCTTCCTTTAATCTACCAACTCTACCCCTTGAGACTTCTTTCTCATTTAGGAACCTAATTTAAGTGGTTTAAAACTTTTTAAAAGAAACATTCGAGGGATGACATTGCTCATACTTCTATTTAGTTCAGAATGGACATGTGTGTGGGCGTGCATGTGTACAGCTTCATGTGCTGAAGCTGAAGAATATCGGCAGAACCATTTCTGAAGACAAAACAGGCAGACACAGATTCACTTGCTATGATAACAGGCTGGCAACATTTTTCAGCAGCACACTCAAAAGCTTGTCCAAGTGATATCTCACATCCCTGCCCCTTCTGAATACATGCCCTGGTTCTTCTTTTTCAGAGCTGGACTACGAACCTCTGTGCTCTGTGTGCCACTGTGTTGGACACAGATGGTTTAACTCAGGTTTCTCTCTTGTGCTCTTTCACAGTCGGACCTCCTGCAGCAATGACCTGCAGCACCTGTTCCAGCTTTTCCTCTTCCGTTTTCCCTTGCCTTTATCCCTTCTGAGATTCGTGCTTGTTTTCACTGTGGTGAGGAGATGACCTACTTCTCTTTATCCCTAAAAGCCTACTCAGCTCGGAGCCACAGCCATGAAATTTCTGCTGTTCTTATATCACGGCTCTTACCTTTTCCACTCTCATGTTAGTCATCCCAAGGTTGTCAAGGGCAGGCTGCCTTCCCCAGTACGAGGAGCGCGTTCTTTACCCTGCACTGGGCCCAAGTGTGCCATCACAGGCTGTAATGGTACTCGTTTGTTCTCTTATGAAGAAGCAAAGGACACATTAATAGGAAAGTGTTAGGTGTACACATAAATACAGTTAGTGGTTTGTAATGCAGTAACGGTTTAGGGAAAACCTCTGCAGAAAAAATGCCAATCCCTTCCCAAGCTTAGTGTGTTATAGGAAGCCCTGGAAGACAGAAGTATAAGGGCCAGAGGCAGAACCAAGGTTCCTAGGAGAACTTCAATTCTGAATTTCTTCAACTTCTTAGCAGTTAAAATATCAGCATTTTTAGTAACACACTGGTTTTTAAATGACAATCACAAAGGAGTGATAGGATCTTCTGCTGTTTGGTCTCTATTCACCACAGATTTACGCTGTCCTATCATTTCAAACCTCTCTCATTAGGAACTAAAACTGGAGTTTAAAGCAAGGTCTTAAGATTCCTAAGTGGCAGGCACGCTTGAATACCTCAATGCTTGAATAGTTACATCCCTGCGATATCTAGAGAATGTGTCTGTTTAAGTGCCTTGCTGAATCAGGATGACTTCTATTCGTCGTAATATTGGTTTTATTTATAGAGGCCCAAAGCAAGTCTTTGGTGGTTTTGCATTTCCTTCAGCTGGAGCTAGATCACGAGTTTAGTGAGGATTCTTAAGCAGTCTGTTATGCTTTGAAACGGCCTGTTTAAAAGCTGTACTTTGACAAAGGCTATATGATCCTTGAAGTACAAGATTAGCATTAGCTCTGGTAGCTAAGAAGTTAAACTATTTAATGTAAACACTCTTCATCCTACCACCGTAAACAAGAAAATGTTACTAAAACATTATTCAAAAACTGTCTAGTTCTATTTTCCAGTGTTCCTGAAGATTGCGTTCTGAAATATTATTGCTAAATAGTGTTTAGCAATACTGTATAGGAATAGTCTAAATATTTCTCTCTTTTCTAATAATCTCCCTGGATTACCAATACACACATATCCAAACATACAACGTTTCTGGTAAGTTACTTTATAGAGCAACAGAAATATTGGGTCAGAAGGGATTTGGGGCTCATCTTCACCACGTTGTGCCCTGATACAGAGTCAAGCCCTTAATTTTCAAACCCTTCCTAAATCTCCAGACCTCACCATGCTCTTTTGAGGGGAGACGCAGCACCTTTAGAGTTCCCTGAAAGGGGCTGTTACGTGGTACACACAAACTGATCTCCTCAGCCGCCTTTCACGGTCCCTCCCAAATCCCTGTGGCACTGTGGGCAAGCTGGGCAACTACACACCAAGGCTGTTCCTACACGCATTATCCTCTGTTCGTAAAATCATCCTCTGATGGAAATTCCACAACATCTTGAGGTAGGTAGCGCCATAGTTTCGTCTTTGTACTGTCCGCATGTTTTCTGTTTTCACAACCGATACAAAACTGACATTTCTCTTTGCTGCAAGTAAGTCTGCTTTCTTCTCTCACTGAGCCTAGAGGTCAGTGAGACCATCTTCTTTATAACAATCCTGTTTGAAGGCTGTTATTTCCCCCCACCTTGTAGTTTTTCCTTCCTGTTTGCTCTTACCAAGTTGAAACAATGATCAGGGCTACGTAATACAGCTTCTTTTTATGGAAATTATTATGCAGCATTGGAAAGAAAGAACAAGATTTGACTAAGGGAAGAACCTTCTGCAACTTGTTTGCCACAGATTACTTCTGTAACTGCCACTTGGGGAATTTCTATAAATAAAATCACTATCACTCTTCTGAGAAGTGAGCATTTACTACCATTTTTTAAACAATGAAAAAATACAAATCTGTTTTTCATCTAAATTCTTTGTATATTTGAAATCACTCAGAGAAGAAAGTCCAAAGAAATGTGGTTAGGTTTGACGAAAAGAAGCCTCCCAGTGGGATATTTAACAGAATACCTAGAAAACAGTGTTGAAAGACTTATAATATTTGGAACCTATTTTTTCAACTCTTGTTCCATGACCTCCGAGCACCAGAGGACCTTACTTGGCTTTAACTCATTATCCTTCATGGTGATAAGACTTTGGGCCCAGGGGAGAAAAGGACTAGTTGAGCTGCAGTTTGAGCAAGGTTTTTGCCTGACCTTGTATATATTAACGATAGATGTTTGACTTTCAACTTTTTTTTTTTAGTATTCAAACACTGCAGTAGATTTGGCTGTCCTAGCCTGCCTTTTCTTTCTGCATTATGAAACACCAAATGGAAGCACGCACGTTTGTGGACACCAGCCTTCCCCCTCCTCCGGTCTTCTCCGGCTGCCCGGTATTGCCTGGGCAAGTGCATGGGGTGAAGGGGTGACTCAGCTGGTGGAAGGATGTGATAGTTCACATATTGCCCCAAATGGCTTTTCCTTTCTTTTGTAATCTGCTCTCTCTGGGTCTCCTAAGCTCAGAGCACTTTTCTCTGCAGAACTCCCCAGGGAGAAGAGGACGAAACTTCCACAGTGTTTGGCAGCAGTAGATGCAAACAAGACTCTAGTGACAGACGGATGCCACCGCCTACAATCACCAACAGCCTCAAATACATCCCTAATTAATTTTTAATAAAAGGACATTATGTTTTAAGCATAGAAGGGGAAAAGTAAACCAAAAGTCACTTGAAATGATATTGCAGTAGCTCATATAAATGCAATAAAGGGATACAGCATAGAGTAAATACTAATTCTAGCAATAATTGCTCACTTTACAAAGAAAAAGAAGAGTGAAAGAACAATGAGAGCTCTGCAAAATGTTGTCTTGCTTAATATGAAAATTTGGACATCACTACCAGCATTTGGGGACTAATTCCACAACTGCTGAGTACCCTTCCATTAAGTGCTGTTGGAGTACAGAGCACCTGACATCTTGAGGAATCAGGCTTTTTGGTGGTTTTAATTTGGTCTGACAATAACGCTGAATAAAAATATTCTTGGGGATAGCCCGCAATTACATAGCATGAGCTCATTTGTTCATTATAAAATGTGAGCTGAAACCATTCATAACTGCCAGCCAGTATTACAACAGGCAATTCCAGTTTTTCATTGCATGGGAAACGCGCTAGCAAGCTTTCATAAGTTTGAAAAACAGCTGCCACATCAAAAAATTATAATCGTGCTTGTTTTTCTAATGTGACTACCTGTTCAGCAGACATCGCTTTAACAATGGCATCCAAATAGATCAGGGCATGTAAAATAGCTACTTTTATTTGTCAGCTGCACACCCATTGTTTTCAGTCAGAGCCTGTAGAGCAGCTTCAGCTGTACATTCCTGGGAAGTGAATAATATCAGTTGAGATTACGCTACAGTACCACATCTATTACAAGCACATTATAAAGATTGAATATAACCTAATTAGGAAATGCTGAAGTTGGCCGGGTGTGGATGTGGGCTGGTAAAGAGTCAATTTATATGACCTTCACTTAGTGAAAGTGAGAGTTCACAGAGGACAAAGCAAAGGTAACAGTGTAGATTTCAGTCCCAAATCCAGATATCACATATGCATCTCACATTCCTCATACCCTTGCCGCTAAGCTAAACAATTGCTCCCCAAGTTTCACTTCCATTGAATTCTTTTGTAAACACTGTGAATCCAGCAGGACAAACCAAATTTGGTCATATTCTTATTTTTGACACAGAAGAGAAGTAGAGCTCTCTTCTGGCTTTTAGAGCAGGAAGGAAGAGGTTGCAGAAGGAGGCAGCCAGGGCTTCTCCCAGGAAGCAGTTTATCTGCATGCCCTCGCAAAAGGTTGTGTTTCCCCGACAGTCACCTACTGCAGAGCCCCTTCTGCCCACCACATGAGAAAAGAGAGCTTAGCCAGCCAGCTGTCTCCTTTGGGTCCTTGCACACTCCTTTGGCTAGCTATAAACAAAGCAGCAACACCCCACAAAGAGCAGTAGACCACTGTCCCACCTGGATGATGGGTCAATTCCAGCTGTAATGTAGCTTCGGTTTTTCTTCATTTTGGGATTTGGAAAGGATGTATTTAGAGGATCAGAAGATCTTCTGGATTTTCTTTTTTTAAGATTCCTTAGGGGCTCATCTTAACTGGGCAAGTGAAGGGGCAAGCTCTTACAACAGCTTCATGGGACCTTCCTCTTCTTGTAGATCTGGCTTTTCTGACATCTCTTCCAGTCTGCAAGACAGTGTTGTTTCATTGCTCTCTGCTTGCGGACTTTCCACAGCATCGCTGATCAGCATTATAGGGCTTCATAGCCATAAACGTCTGTATCAGCTGCCCCTGTGTGTGCATGCTGCTGTTAGCCAGGCGTGCTGCTGGCTAACGAAAAGTCACTGACAAAATGCCTTCAGACATGTCTCGTGTCTTGCATTTACCTCCTGTTCCAAGATGAAAGTTGCATCAATGCCAACAGCTGGAACAGATCAGTGCTCCAAGTTGGATTCGTGCCTTACCACTGATGGGAATAGAGGTTGCAGAGAGAAAACTTCAGCGTGCCAAGCAGAAAGTAGTTTACTATGTTTATGGGACAAAGTCTTATCTGTACAGGTACTCACAAAGGACAGACCAGTTTTCCCACATCATACCACAGAATGGTGCAATTGAGCACGCAGTTAAAACCAGTAAACATAACCTCAGACATCACTGAATATCCCATTGAATACCCCAATACAGAACCAGAATAGATATGCTTGAGCATAGCTCTGCTCTTCATATGCTTAGACCTGAGCTAAAAGTCAACAGTTACCCATTTTCTTTGCCAAGAATATATTTTTGAGACCCTATTCCCACTAGAAACAAAGGAATGATTCATCTTTTCTTGTGCCGGCCTTTGCACATTGAGTACTATGAAATTGATTCTCAGCTGATTTTACTGTAAATCAAGAATAACTATTAGGATCGATGGCATGATGCTGGTGTGAAATTACATGCAGGTGTAAAAGATAAATGTATAAAGAAATGTACTTCACAGAGATGTGTCTTCACTATGTTCTGACTACGGCAAGCACTTCTGCATCTCCTGATGTTACCATAGGTGTGCAGCTCCTGTCCTGTGGCCTGCAGATTGGGACCATGTCTGTCTCTACCATGGACTCCATAAACACCAGAAACTTATTCCTTGTCACCGATGTGGTTAGCTATGTTTATCCTCTGCATCAATATCAACAAAATCTGCATTTAAAATGCAAAATAAAATTACCAATCGGTAATTTTAGTTAGTCCACAGTCCCACAAATATTCTCTAGTTCACAACTTACACAAGCCATGGACAAAACTCAAAACCACCAAGCCCCTCAAGATTGTAACGGTCTCACTTTTTTCTCTTGCCTGGTGTTCCCAGAGCAATTAAGAGAAGTGAGATACTACCTTAATTCTGAAGCACTAGTTTCAAACCTGTTGTCTGTGTGCTCCTGATGCCCACTCCTGAGAGTCTTACGAAAGGTAAATGTGAAAAAAATGCTCATTGTCAGTACATTTGTATCTGCACAGGAAAATTTTTAAGAGTACACAATTTGGGAAAGACGGAAAGAGCTTATCTGGGGCATGCAGGTTCACACCTCTTTCTTACATGTGGTAAAGATTTAGCAATTTATTTTAGACTGAAAATTATTAGTAGAAACAAAATATAGGGAAAGCTTAAAAATGGTTAACATGATAAAATCTGGAATAACATTTTTAAAGATACCTCCATTTTGCAAGATACTTAGTGTATTTGCAGAAAAATACATGGAAACCTACTGACGAATATAACTGTTATATATGTTGTAGTTTTCATAACATTCACATAAATTATGGAAATGTATTTACCAGTGCTTCTGCTATATAATTAGATGACCTGACATCTGGCTAAACAAACAACACACTGTATGTGATTAAAACCCTAGTCAAATTGCACAGGATAATAACACGACAGAGCTGGAAAAATTCATTTGCTTGTGACAAATAGAGGTGTTCTCCTCCCAGACAGAAAAACTTTCATCTGAAGAATATAACTGTCATTAACTCCCTCTCTCCCTTCCTAACCATCCCCCACACATATAAATATGTTGTCGTCATAGAAGATCATTCGGGCAGCAACTGAACTACTCTGCTGAAATGTGGTAACAGCCTACAACCCGGCCATTAACAAAACGTGTCCTGCGCGATAATTAAACCCTAGAATGAGAGAATTCCCACTCTATGCAGTAGGAATTTTGCCTGTACTAACTTTGTCTGGAACGAGGTTCTTAAGTTTGGAGGGAATTTTGACAGTGAGTATTTTAAATCCCATTCTGTTTAGCTAAATTTTTCTTTTTGAGTAACCTCTTGAGCAAACTTGTGTGACTGGGATACACGTTTTAGAGAAGGTGTGTACCAAGCCTTCATCAACTGTCCTTCTGCTGAATGACATAATTTATTTTTCCAAAGCACCACAATACCTAAAGGTTTTTATTTGGGATCTGGTATGTTTAATGTTGGTCTGTCTTTTTTTTTTTTTTTTTAATGTTCTTTACTATAGGTGTATTAGACATGTCTGTAAAAACTGCTGAAGTGGAACAGAGTCAGTAACATCTGCCAGTTTACTATAAACAGACAGTGGTTTTGTTCTACAATTTCCATTACTTGCAGCAGTCAGTACTCCAAAACCTCTAAGAACAGCTTCTTCTACTTGGGCTACATTTTCAGGCTGCCACACAGAGATATGCGTTAACTCAAACCAGATTATACATTTAAGTTAATCTCATCTGATGGCTGAATTAAAAAAAAAAGAAAGCCCCAAAGTTTGTCACAAGCCCTCCTGTAGGTGCAGACAATATGTAGTCTAACAAACCTTGCCTCCTATTTGACTTCTGTTTGCCTGTTTAAGGCTGTAAAAAGTAAACCTGAAATAAATAGAAAAATAGGAAATTGCTTTCAGATATCTATTTTTCTTCCATTTTGATCTGTTTTGTAAGAAGAGGGGGTGTCTATTTTTCCCATCAATTTTGAGTTCCTTACAAATGTTTCAGGTAGACTCAGCAATCTTCAGTTTCATATTGGAGCTACATGAGCTTAAAGCTGGGGCGTTAGCGCTTGGTTTTGGATTTCCAGCCACGTGTGGCTGTCTTGCATTTCTGTCCTTGATGACTTTTCTACTCAGTCTGCTCCATGTTTAACTGGACTCCTAACTGACGTGCAAATCTCAGTGTGTATTTTATGCGGTACAGGCACATCTTTTGAAAAAAAGACATCGGCACCTTGGAAAAATGTCATGTGATGGCTCTCTCGTGACATGTCCAACTATGAAAAACCACTTGAAAAAATGCATCATTGAAAAAAAATGCCAGAGCAGATTACAATAAATTCCCCAGTGGATTCCACCAACAAAGGAAGGAGTCTTACTCAGTGATTACTCATAGTTCTTTAAGCCCTGAACAAAGATTTACTCAGGTTCTGGTTTGGTAGGATGTGCACGTGGAGATGCAGAGGCCGTCCTTCCTGAAGGGATGCCAGAGCATTTCCAACAGTTGGGAGTAGGGAGGAAGGTATCAGCTGCGAGAAGATAGAGGAAGGGGTCCTATTTCTGCATCTCGGTGTTTTCATATTTATCTTAGTCTGGCCTTGCTTGCCATTGTGCAGGGTTTGTTTCAAAAGCAACTCAAAATTTGTGGAGCCTTTCAGGAAGGTGTCCCACAACCGGTGATGCATGACACCCTGCAGAAATTGCTTGCTGGTTAATAATCCCTTCTCTGTACAAAACTGCATTTCTGAGCTGTGAAAGGCAACAAGTGCTGGCAAATCCTTCTCGCTTAATTCTGTCAAAATGCTATTTCGGGATATGCAGCCCTTCGGAGTATGTATGTACCTAAAAGACTTCCAGAATATTTGGTGGCAGCTCACAGGCCCCACAGAGTCCACCCCTCCAGACACAATGACTTGTAAGAAATAAGAAATAAGGTCATATTTAAGGAGCTTGCACACAGCAATGCTACGTTATCGGGAAAATTGTTGGATTTTTAAAATACAAACTTCCAAATTAGCGGTTTAGCCTGTAAAGCCAACCACCATGTCCAGCACTCCCTGCTGCGGAGCAGTCCCAGGGATTTTCCCTGGCAGGGGTTATCTTATCGCCCACTTGAGTTCAAAGGAGAGTTTGTTCACTTAGGTACCTCTCTGCCTGGCAATACGCCTAGTTTGGAGCATGCTGACTAGGAAGTTACTGATACCTACTTTTAAATTACACTGTTATTTAGAATAAATAAAACCTCAAAAGATTAACAACATTATTAACACGTAGGCAAATTAATTTTGAAATATGCAGTCTCTTAAAAATAAAATGGAAATTAAAATGTAGGAGGGAAAGTGCCATTAAAAGCACGCTACCGTAATGACACAGCACGCAAAGAGGTGGGCTTTAGAGTTCGTTATTAGTTCCCATGGGACGTACTGGTACTTTGCTGCTGAGATTGGCAAAATGTGCCTCTAACAGAAAGTAAGTCCTGCCTGGACATCAAACTGACTTACAAGGACATCGTGCCAATGCCATTACTACGCATGCCTTACAGTTTGGGGATTCCTTTTCTGCAGGGTAAGAAAGATTTACTCTCCTCAGAAGGAATTACCTGAAATGAAAATACTGACAGTAGAGATAAATACTGACATGAATTGAATTGCCTTACAGCTAAATAACCTTTTCTGTGGGTGGAGACACGACAATCAACACTAGAGAAGGATCAAGAAACACTGAGCTTCTACATTCCAATACTTCTCCTTTTGGAATCGTATTGCCATTTTCTGTAAATAGCTGTGGCCTCAGCTGAGCAGCACAGGATATTGTAAACTGAAACACTTCCTAAAGAACACAATGGCTGCACAGGTGCAGTGAGCCAGCAGGATGATATAAAGAGTTATTCTGTGACGCTCATCCTCACAAAAATATGCATCTCTTGATCCCTGTGGCCATAAGAAACCTTTTAGTCACATTTTAGCATTGAATACTCTTAGCATTGAATACTTGAATGCAAAGAATGTTTTCAAACAGGATGACAAGGCTACATCCTGCACAGATTTGAAAGGAATTGATTGCCAAGAGCAGGCAATAGTCCATAATATCCTTCCTGCGCTGTTGGCCCTCCTATTGCTGCTCATCTCAACATGGGGAAGTCCCAGATAAACAGGAGCTTTAACCTTCCCCCAACGTGCCACATTCCTATTTGGCATCTAAACCCCTATTATTTGCTATCCAGTGGGTGGACAAATGGATCATCGATGAGCTCATGGTAGGTTTGAATGGAGGAATGTGAGTACGTGAAATTGCAGCACCATTAGATCACCCTGGGCTGATAGCTGCTACAAATGAAGCTTGCCCCGTTGTTTTTCAAGGATCTGTCCCATTCCCTGTGGAACACGGGTAACCCTGGTCCCTGGTAGATGCAGCTGGTACACCCAGGCTGTGTCTAGGCTGAGGGCACATGCCTGCTCTGATATGCAGCGAGGATCCTGGCCTCCTCAGGGCTCCATCAAGGTCTTGCCCTGAGCACATGGCAGGTCTCTGCTCAATTTCCAGCTGGCTTCCTGCGGAAACCTGGGTAAGGAGAAGACGCTGCGTGTCTGACTCACCCTCCCGTGTGCGGCTGGGAAGCAGCTGCGCTGTCCTCACCCAGGGGATCGGAAGTGCTTCTGAATCTGCCACTTTAGCCAGGCCTCAGGCTGGTTCTACAGTGGTAGTTTGGTGTGACTGTGAGAGTCACCCCTCTCTAGGTTCAAAACACACGAGCCACACCTCACCCTTGTTTGCATCTCACATTGAAGTTCTTTCCACAGCATCCATATGATGCTTCTAGAAGTAATGACCTTCTAGGCCGTCTCTCCCTCCATCGTTGTCACCTGTAAGTAGGAGCAGGCGAGCGGGGAGGGAGGGGAAGCCGGAACTGGGCGCTGCCTGCTTGCTGCTTGAGGACTCCTTTCACTGATGATGTGCAGCCCCAGGGTGTTTTGAGGAGGACGGGACTCCCTCTCAGGTACCGGCATTCTTCTGGCCATGGGGTAAGCAAGCAGCTTCTACAAGCGAAGTGAGGGATTTCCTGTGGAGATGGAAGGTGGTTTGGCAGAAACTCGCAGTCTTGTTGGCCACCGTAAGGCTCTGCTGTGGGTATCTCAAAGGGAAAGCAGGGGCAGGATTAAATCCGTGTCTGACTGCACAGATTTATGTTTTCTCTTAACTCTCTCTCCAGTTACCCAGTAACTGCATAACTTCTATCAGGGCTGCTTGTTCCTCCACGCAGTTCATCCACGTCCTGTGTTTTCACTGTGTTTGTTTTTCTAAGTTTCAAAGAGCGAGAGGAGAATTTCACATGATTTTGCGGAACAACTGACTCCAGTAGTAACTATGTCTTTTGCTAACATGCTTTTTGCTAGCAGCCAAATGGTGACTACTAGTATTCATTTCCATAATGTCGGTCTCATAAAGAAAAGGTCATAATCAAATAATGTAGCATTTTGTAATGCTTAATTAATGGAAGGGAAAGGCTGAGGCAATTTACCACTTCATCAACCTCCAAAGCAAAGATCTGGTGCTTGAGGCCTCCACCCAGAGGCCTTATTTGTTACTATGAGGGTGAGAAAAAAAGGGGTATGCTGACAGGCCAAATTCTGACAAAACGATGAACTTTTAAGGGCCTGATTCTGCTTTCGCTGAGTGTAATGCAAGTCCGAAGGAAACCCCACCGGTACCTGGGGAGCTGTAATGTGAAAATGTCAGTGATGGTATCTGGATCTTCGATATTTGTAAGAAAAGATGCACTGTTCAAGTCTGTCCTATGATTGTCGATAGTTAAAAGCTTAGCCTGACAGTCATTATTTAATTCCTATTTTCTATTCCAGGACATACGTGACCAGATTTTCTTGTATCTTATATTTAGATGATTTCATAAATTCATTAATAAAAGAGAAAATAAAAGAGTCTGCACTAAGTAGATAACATGAAAACATGTAGTACTGACATGAAAATCACTTTTAGGTGAAGATGAATATACTTTTACAGTGCTCTCTGCAAAACATCCTGAATCTCCATGTGTATCAGAGGAGGTAATGAATTAGTTTTTCAGTGGTTCTAGATAAAAGGCTTAAAGCTGGACTTAGAAGGTATTATCGTTTTCATTAATTGGAGGGATGAACTGGATCAGAGCTGATGAGTCACTGCAGGATCCTGCTGGAATGTTGCTCCAGCTGCGTATTGGGATCCGCGGGTGCGCATTTCTTGACCCCCTAATAGGGTGGCATTCAACATTCAGCAAATCCTTACTGGAGGGAGAGCGTTTCCTCCAAAGGAGAGGGGCATGGCAGCCAATCTCACGGCAGCATATAGGACGTATTGCAGTACGGAAATAAAGTGATTTCTGATCTGCTGTGACTTTACCCCTTCATTCCATTTTTTAGCAGTCCAAACATAACAACACACTAGCAAGCGGGATTCTGTGCCAGTAGCTGACTCGGATGTTTTCCTACTTTGTTTTGCCATTTTTACCTCTAGCCTACACTGAAAGAGAAAGTGAACATCCTGGACTGGCAGCCAGACAAAAGCTTAGGAACTTCCCACCTACGAGAGTTTCTTGTGGAGCAAGGGGAGAGCACGTGCAAAAGATGTGAGCTATTGTCACCCAGTTTGTAATTGGAAAAGTTTAGAGCCAGATCTGCTGTGCTCTGCAAAGGACTGCCCACAAAATCCAGTTTACTCTTTTGGCAACACACTACACTTCTAGTCAAAGTATTGAAAATTATGTTTCCTTTGAAACTCCGTGCATTTTTAAAATGTGTAGTTATTTTTTGCTACTTATCTTGTAAGGCGTTTGGTTTTCATTATGAACAACCACTGCGAGAATTTCTCAACTTACCTTACCCTGTTCCTCCTAAGGCTTCCTTTAATCCTAAACAAGAAAAATTCTAGTTGCATATCTTTAATGAGACTTTTTTGACCTAAGCAACAGAAAAAGGTGAAGTGAAATAATGGAAAATTATGCAATGAATCCGAATTGGGTTTGATCCAGCTCTGGCCATTTATGTATAATATAATATAATACAGATTTTTTTTTTATTACATGATTTGATTAGTCGGTAGGAAGACATGCTTCTGCAGGAGGACTTTTAAAATTTGTATTTATACACTTTCCAACAGCAAAAGCATGCGCTAACAGCTGTGAATGATACAGCAACACTGCCATTCCTGGCATGGCTCCTGGTTTGTTGTCTGCTTTCTGCTTCCCAGCCTGTGCCCTCTTCCTGACTGGAAATCTTGCCTGGGCAAATTTTGATCACTTTCTATGTTTGTCTTTCAGCCTTCCTAGAGACTAGGTCTTGGTGAAAGGTCAGACGCTGTTTTGCATATGCCCTGTACTGACGTATGAGCTGACAGTTTTGGACCTGGCTTGTACACAGAAGCCAAAGACAACCTCAGAGTGAGGACACCCAGTACGGATATCTGTGGATATCACACAGTGCCTGGTGCTTCGGCTGTCATAGGATAGACCCCACACGCATTATACCGCCACCTTGGACCTGTGCAATCAGTTTGGCACTTGGGAAGAATCAGCTTTAATTACTGGGCCAGTGTTGCAGAATTGCTCTGCGGAGGGGCAGTAGGTCTGCGAAATTCCGAAGGAACGTATGTATGGTGCCACTCAGAGACGAAGCATCTGCGGCAGAGTTCAGCTGGTCCTATCCTCATTGCATGAGAACAGCTATTTAATCAATTTTAATTTTGTACTTTCAGTTAACTAGCCTGGTCTTTCTCCAGTGCTTTCTCAAGGACAAGCTCTCAGTGGAGATAGTCTCGTTTCTCTCTTGGCTCAGCTCTAGGTTTTTTTCAGGATGACCAGAGATTTTGGACACTGCTGCCTTCTGTGGCTTTAGTATATTCGTGAATTCACATTAGACCTTTAATTATATTTGGGATTTCAAAGAACTCCCGATGATCTCCTGTGACAAGGTCATTCATTCTGTGGCCCGCTGAGCACATCAACGTATGACCCTCTGAAGTGTAGCTGGAATACTGAGGTATAGTTCCTTTCTCAATTGACTCATTTGAATTAGAATTTAGAATAATCAGGCATTCTACTTTTTTATTTATGTAATTATATAAGCACCAGTAAGACCGCAAAAAAAAAGCCTTAGATCATTGTGAAACAGCACTAACAGTCCAAGAAAAACTCCAAGTTACCAGAAGAATGTTCACTTACGGAAGGAAAGATAAATATTTCCAAGACTCACATCATAATTTTAGCCATATCTGAAGGAATACTTTTTTCCCTCAGTTTATCTTTTACCTGTGGTAATTAGAAATTATGGTTCTTGCCCTGAGGAACTTCAGTTTCCATTTAGCTTTAATTTCAGTGCCTGAATGGAATGCAGCCCTCTGTGCAAAACGCACATGCTGCCCTGTGGCTTTCTCATTGCTGAAGACGTGTTTGTCTGGTACTTGGTGAACTAGAGGCAGAAAAAACCGCCTGTATTTGGGGTTGTGCAGTGTCCTTTGCCTATGGATATACGGGGCAGATCTGAACATAGACAGGGCTGCTGCTACAATTTCCATATATGTGAGATGATTGTCAAATATATGTTTACCTTTTAATTGTTACTTCTTTTATGCTCATTACGGGGATTTGCTTCATCAACTCTTCTGTTCCAAATTTTCAGTCAAGAAGGGGTTTCCCATCCATTTTTTTCCCAGAAATAATATAATATAGGGACAAAGATAAACATTAAAAAAGGACAATAATCTTTTGCCAAGATTTTAAGTCCTAAGGAATTTAGTCAGTTTGTTTGTGTAAAATGCTTTATTTAAAATAATAATGCATTTATAAAACACCAACTCCCTTCCCAGCTAAGCTGCTTGGGATCTGTAAAAGCAGTCAGAGTAACAGATAGATCTTACCAATTAAAATTTTATCAGGAGCTGTTTCACCATGCAGTTTATTTCATGCAATTGCAGAACACATGCACCCAAAAATAATGAGAGCTTCTCCCCAAATCATACGATTTTAAGTAATAAAAATGCCGTTGCTGTTTTTATTCCTTGATGTTAGATACCCTTTGTGTGACCTTCTACCTTGTCTGCGTCATACCTTGCTCTAAAAACAGCACATGATATAGTCTTTCATTCTTCTCAAAAGCCCACGATGTCCCTGGACATTCAGCAGATCACCCTGCCATACCATCAGTTCCTGTGCAGTTTTACTCACATGAAAGGTATTGCTAAGGATCACTCCATATGTGCATTAAATTAATCAGTGCAGGTTTTCTCATGAATACGGTGTCTGTTTACACATACGCATATGAGCAATAGCTATTACGAAGATTTAATGCTGTTTAAACAGGAGCTAGGTACTGTATTTCTTCATCTAGCCTTGCCAGTCCCAACATTTTACAAAACAGGATCAAGCCTTGAGGTCAGCCTACAAATCAGAGTATTAAAAAAAAAAAACAAAGAAATGTTGTGCTCTTTCTTTTGCTTTTCTTTTTTTTCTTTTTCTTTTTTTTTTTTTTTGGTGTCTTTATAAATTATGTAATAATACCACATGTATTTCTTCATCTAGCCTTGCCAGTCCCAACATTTTACAAAACAGGATCAAGCCTTGAGGTCAGCCTACAAATCAGAGTATTAAAAAAAAAAAACAAAGAAATGTTGTGCTCTTTCTTTTGCTTTTCTTTTTTTTCTTTTTCTTTTTTTTTTTTTTTTTTTTTTTTTTTTTTTTTTTTTTTTTTTTTTTGGTGTCTTTATAAATTATGTAATAATACCACATGTTCATGCTTTTTGCAGCACGGAACTGCAGGAGCTAGGGTTTTTTTATGAAACGTAGTAAATATCAAAGGACTTAGAGTGAAAGGCTGTGTTGGCAGCTGTGCTGCCATTGTAACATCATTTAAAATTTTCCTGTTTTCCTCCCCTGCCAGCTATCTATACGCACATTTAAAGTCACGTACGGGAAAAGAGGTAGCACTCTCACTACAAAGGGCTTGAGAAGCTGTCACAAAATCAGTGTCTAGTTTGGAAAAAGAAGTTTGTCGTTTTAAATTTAGATCCCTTATTTTGGCATGCACTTAAAAACACAGTGAGGAAATCTAAATGAAGATGGATAGTGGACTGAAAAGAGGATTAAAAAGCAAAACAACATATCTTAATTTCCAGCTCATTTTGTCTAGGATGACATATACACCGAGGAGCGAGCTAGGATTTCTAATACTCAGTGTCGTCCAGAAATATCAGTGCGTGTAGGGCCTTTACGTTATGTATGAACATCGGTAAACCACTCAGTTTTGAAAACCACAGTAACTCAAGGACGGAGGTGAAAACTGCACAATCTGCCACTTTCCAATAAACTCTACGCTCAAAACCAATGGAATATGAGGGGTATCTTACTGCAGCCTCCCCATTGCAGGCATATTTTGTGTGAATTATGAAGAAATGCACGGGGGAACATCTGGCTGCATTCCTCTTCTGACAGATGAAAATGAGTGCAAGTTTCAGCATCAGCAGCAATCGCAATGCGTTGTGTCCCTGGCCCCCTACTCCCACTCAGGACCCAAGGTAAGGCTGAGTGGAAGCAATACAAGGATTTCCACAGTTCAGCGAGACTTGCATTAAGTTGGCAGTACCTAAACAAATATTTCAAATCTGCCTTAAACACTCGTCTTTCCCTTGTGGGGGTACAGATTTAAGGAATTAACACAAAGGAGGTTTGTGACCATGTTGAGAAATTCCTTAATCTTGACCCTTGTACATATATATTAGTAAAATCCTTTAACTATATAACCCGTTTTTACACACATGCATATCTGTGTATACATATACATACCTATATGTCAAGGGCCTTTAAACAGCAGCAACATCCAATTTGTTTAGTCCTTTGTTGTTAGGCCCCTGCATGTCCTGAAATGAGCACTGATGATTCAGGAACACCTGACATCTGCAAAATTCCCCAACCAAACTTTGCACCTCCAGCACAACATACCGTTATTCTGCGCTTCCTGTTTCAGTGAATTCAGTGCTTATTATTCCTGACACAAACAAAACATGTCTTCTACCTGAAGCTGCACGGTAATGTCTCTCGGCAGGATAAACGGGCTGTCAAAGAGCTGTGTGATAATTGCAGCTGAGCTACTTCCCGTATTTGAACCAGGTCTTTTCAGCGCTGGCTGGACAAATGTTGCTGCTACTGTCTTTCCCTCTCTGCCCACCCCAGATTCATGTCCCCACCTCTGGGGTTGGGGGAGCTTCTTTTATGACAACATCACTATTTTTCATCCAGATCAGTTCTTCAGCTCGCCCGGTGGCTGCCCAGTACTTGTATTGGCACCAAGTAGGAGATAACCCAGGCAAGGGCACAAGCAGCTTGGACCAGGGCAAGATGCTTCCTCTGGCACCAGCTGATACCAGTTGCTGCTGGCTGGAGTTTGTCAAACTACCACCTTGGACATCAGCATGTTGCACAAGACATACTCAGTAAAACGTAAAAGTACAAACAGTCTGTCCATCAGATCCACTGCTCACTAAGAAGTCCTGCAAGGAGCCGTGGAGATTGACTGCTATTGAACTGGAGAGGGCTCTGTCCTGGTGCTGGTATGCGCCATGTCACCGCCACCCACACAGATCGAAACTTGAAAGCCCACAGATAGCTGAAGTACCCCTAAACACCCCATTCCTTAGCGGAATCCCACTGAATCCACCCAAAAAAGAGCCACCGCCCCAGATGTGTGCCAGCTAAGGTGAGAGTTTTCAAGTTTCTAAGCTCTTTGTCTCCCCACTGGTAATTAATAATTTGATAAATTTATATAACTGAGTAAATGTGAACAAAGCTTTTCAGTAGCGCACCTGAATTATAAAGGATAATTTTTAATTAATCAGCTACTGATAGAATTGAATCTCTCTGTCCCTGAAGTCTGCACCCTGCATTTTCCCAGAGTTTACGTGGTTGCTTCCACTAGATGAAGGTGAAGACAGCTTTCAAGAGAGAAGTGCAGCATTTTACATCCATCGTGCACTTCTAGGTAAGTGGAAGGGATTCCACACATGACGTGGGTCTTGGACAGTAATTCTCATACTCTGATCTCAGGCTGTAGCGTCATCACGTACCTCACACGGTAAGGCAGATGGTGTACACTGCGTTGTTCCAAGTGTAAACTCTGGAAAAGAAAGAATATGAAAGCAAGGCAGACATCCTCTCTACAGCACAATCTCACCTCTGCCTTTCTGAAATGATGACACCACATGCCAGAAACGCAACAGCTTTACAGATCGTTTGGAACACTTTGGGAACCAAGGCCAAGGCAGAACCCCAAAAGCCAAGCCCTTACCTCTTCTCTTTGTTCACATCAATCCCCAGCTCCTACTTTGAGTAGGAGACACTTCACACAAGCCATCTCAAAGTCTGTAAATATTATTTTGATCCTTTCTTCTGCTTTCAACATTACCTTTGGACTACTTGCATCCCTTTGATCCTCACTAAACGTTGGAGTCCTTCCTTTCTGCAGGATACACCCAGCTTGCTGATAATTTCCATGGGAATAGAAGAGCTCGTATCCCTCTGCAGGCACAGTCTACAGAATTTAGTGTTGACAAAAGCCTGACTTCATGTACGTGTACACTTGCCCTCCTGCAGCAGTCACAGCTCTGGGGAACTGCCACTCCGTTTGTTCACCGTTGTGAGCAGCTACGTACAGCCCAGTGGCTGCAGCTGGGCTGAGTACAGAGAAACCATTAGAACACAACCCAAGTAAGAGCAGTTATTTCAGTACTTCCACTGTTTACTTTCCAGGGTTTGGCTCCCCAGAGATTAAGCACGACTAAAGCATTTCTCTGAGAAATGCCAAGCTGGGCCAGAGAGAGTGCCTCCAATTCACAGCCTCCGGCTGTGGCTGTGGTAAGGACAGGCAGGGGTGGGAGAGGGAACGGGTTCCGATGGAAAGAGCGAGTTGGAGCTGCCCTCCCCTCTCTGCTCTGATGGCTCAGTGTTTTCCGCTGCGTTTGGCCCTTGCAAAGCAGGAACCTCTGACCTAATCACTCAGCAGCTTTATTTGACCACACTCAGTCTCGCTCTTTAGGAAACATGATTACTGGCTCCTAAAGGCTTCCTAGAGACTTTCATCTCTCCTCTATCTAATTAATGCTAATTTCTGTCAGGGTACTCCTAAAGTACAGTGGGAGCCTGGATGTAGATTACAGAGCACTTTACAGTATCAGCAGTAAATCAGAGAGGGATTGTGAAGCACATAAAACACGCGTTTCCTGAGACTTGAGACGGGTGGGATTTTATCTTGAAGTACATCGGTGCCCCTAAGACTGTGTAACCCTTTAAGTCACTCAGTTATCATGACACTTGGTTGCCTGGAAATCCCCTGCCTTTCCTCTATATACCTATTTAATTTTTGCAGACAAATCAGTTTGACATATTAACCTGGAACTGTAACTTTTGCCTTTCAGACAGTTTTCAAGAGCGATTTTCTTGAAGAGCAAAACTTATAATAAATGTGCTGAGAGAAATGAAGAGGGACTAAAGGCATCTTCAGGAGGATCACACTCATATTCTGAACACAGAATGTACCTGAGACATAGCAGAAGAATGCACATTGAAACCATAAGGTACGCTCCCTTTCCTCCTTAATAATACCAAACTTCCCTGTGTTTTAACCTGAGTTATTGTATAAATTAGAACATAAGAACATGGTCAGAGAAGATGTACATAAACTTAAGAAAAATTATATATGGGGCTCTCTCCAGAGACATTCTTCTGAGCTATCATATATGAAAATGAGTTCATTTTTTCAATAACAGCTTAGCTCCAGTGACTACAGTGACCCAAACCTGAATTATTTCCATTGTAAATTATGATACCCACATTTTACAAAACCTATGTGTTATTTAGTTTAAAATCCTCCTCCCTTTTTAATGAAATACGGTCACTGGCGCTTTTACTGAAAAATTCATTAAATATTTCCATATTGGATTCCAGCTTGTCTGATGTTTTTGCCTGGCAGAATACAGGGCATCTTTGTGCATTGTGAATGGGCTGAGCTTCTGGACACGACCATGCTGTTTGCCACTGCAGAATTTTCTTACAATTATGTACTGTAAAATGGACAGAAACAGAATCTTTCATACATCCAGAGGACTACTTTTGACAGAGTAAGTTAAGTTACTTTCCTTAGACAAAAGCTGAAATAGAGATTTCTTCCTTTCAAAGCACAAATTAAATATTTTCAAAAAAATCCTAGGCATTTTAGTAGTTGCAGTACTGGGAGGAATGTGGGAGGCTGCGAGTCTGCAGGTCTGGTCTTTGGCCTGTATGAGTCCTCCCCTCCTTTTGACTCCAAGATGAAGGATAACGGTATGAACACTGCAGATATTGAACTACACAGAAGGGTTGCCAGATGTGGGTGGTGCAGACAAATCACTGTCATGCATGAGAGGAGCCTTTCCAGGAGGGCTGCAGGCCCTAGGCTGGGAAGTGTGCCATTCCCAACAGCGCTAGGAGCCATTAGTAACACTGCTACATCCCCCAGGCAGTCTGGAGATGTCCTAAGACCTTAAGGTTGAGTGCCGAAATACAGCATTTCAATATGAGGTATCCTCACTGTCCTGACATCCAGGAATGCTCTAGCAGAGCAGTGCAGATGTGTCTCTGGGTCTCTACAAAGACCTTTATGTACTTCATGGCATGCTCAGTGCAGGTGGTGGAGCAGGAGGGCAGCTGTGAATGGCTCTGCACAGAGCAGGCAGGAGCTGGTGGAGTCGTTTCTTCTCATACCGAGAAGTTAAACAAGAGGTTTCCTTGGCTGTGCATCTGCCCTCTTAATCCTCACTCCTACAGATGAACATGTCTTCGGAAATGAAGGCAGTACGGAAAACTGCCTAGGAACTGTCAACCCTTTGAGATATTTATACTACAAAGGCATTTTTTAGGGAATCTGCCAGATATTGTCACCCCTGGAGCACAAATAAACATGCGCTTTGGTGTCAGCTGTAATATGTTATAAACCTGTGTAATGTACTAAATCACTGGTGAAGAGGGAGTTGTGCTATTGAGCCAGTGAGTTGTTAGGGAGGTAATGACATGCTTTGCCTTGTGCTGTCTTCCTGGTGGGACCCTGGCAGACAGGCATAGAGGAATTTTCTGAAATTAACTGATCTAAACGTGCCAAGTGAGACCTTGTCCTAAATGACAACTGGAAGTTTCATGGAGCTGAATATTTTACTGGCAGCATTTCTGGCTTCCTTTATTTCAGAATAACTGGGATAAAAACAGACACAGAGAGACAAATCTGCCCCCTGAATCTCTTATTTATGAACTTTAATACCGTGAAAGATGAGGCAAGTGTTGTTCATTTAAACTGCCTCTATCGCATTCACCACATTTATGTATTTAAACACAACCAATCTAAATTATTTCAAGTGTGCTCTTTCCACACCTTTCATCAACCCCCATCCGAAACCTACCCTCCTACCTCAAGGCTCCTAGGTTGTGAATGAAGAAGAGAGGTGTTATCTGTTATTTGGCCAAGTGAAGGTCTCCTTCGACTCAGTACAGGATGAAAACTTACAGTGTCCCTAGCCTTGACCAGGTCACAGAGTGAAAGTCATACAAAGACAGGAGACCATGTCCTGGGAGTTTCAGTGTTAATTTAGTGGGAAGGGATGGCGATCTCACCAACTCGGACTTGTATTTCCTTGACTGCTTGAAGAAGGCAATATCTCAAAATTATTTTGTGCACAGTGTCTGCCCCATGCTTAGCAGTCTCATATCCTGGAATGAGACATAAAGAAATGAAAAAGGAAGCAGCAGAGATTGAGCAAATTATATGACAGGATATGACAACGTGAATTTCTTTAAAGCATGAAGAGTTTGGAAAAGGTTCTAACAGAAGGTCTGCAGTGGACGGAATAGCATGTCTTTGATGACAAAGTTGCTCTCCCCTTTTGCTGAAAGTTTTTTGCTGAATATTGCCAGAAAATTGTGTGGTTTTTAATCTACTCTCACAAGATGAAAATCCATGTTGCTAGTTTTCTTTAGGCGTGTGTGCTCCAACACCGGCAGCCACTTGCTGGGAGCAACGATCAAAGCTCGGGAACGTGCTGCGCGTTCTCCAGCACCACCTACTGGCACCTTCCCTATCCACCACTTGGGCATTGCATCGACTACGGCCCCTGAGACTCTGTCAGTAACAAAGAAAACAAGTAAAATCCTCCAAGAGACTGTCCATACACAGCAAACCTAAAGACTAGCCTGGCTGAACTGCTGCTTAAATAGATTTTGATTCTTACAAGAACCATAGTCAAAATCAGTCAACTTCGAAGCCGTGCAGCTGAACTAATGGTTGTGCACATCCCCTGACAAAAACTTAACGTAGGCCGGGGGCAAGAAGACAACTCAGAGGAAAACAAAACTCATGAAGTGATGAAACAAAAGAGGAGGTTATCTGAGCAGAGACAAAACCTACAGGAAATATAAGAAGATAGTAACCAGGAAAAGGACTTTTGGAAGCAGACGGGACAGTATGTATTTCCCGAGATTTGTGCCTTATGAATGGCATTCCT
>NW_010402865.1:30398-37723 GCF_000710305.1 Buceros rhinoceros silvestris | reverse complement strand
TCCTGAACAGGCTTGGACCACTAGTCTCAAATTCTGCAATATTCCTTTTTAAATAGAAAAGTTATTAAGAGGGAGGGATGACTGCATTTTTTAAGACTTCAGATAAACAAGCTCTGACTCCTCTGATTACAGCATCTCTACACACTCCCTCAGCGGACAGATCTGGTGCTGGGTTTATGACAGTCTCTACTGTCTTCAGAAACAGTGACATGAAAACAAAAAGGAAAACAAAATTTGGAGCACATCTTGTAGATGCTGTAAATCAGTGCAACGCACTGACATCAAAACCGCTTACTGTTCTGCTGCAGAGGAGGAACCTTTCACTCTGTTTTATGCTTTTTCTGCCAGTTTAGTAAACCCGTATTGAAGCACAGTCACTGAGTGAGCCCCCAACTACATTCAGTAAGTTGAGTAGTGTTCAGTGTCAATCTTCAGCACTCATTTCACTGACCAAAGATGTACCAAAGGCATTCTGGACACCCATGAACGAGCTGTTCCTGGTGTTTCTGAACACGAAAAAAGAACACAGAAAAATGGCATAACGTATTGTCCTAATGAAACATTGGGATAAATGCTCATTAAGCCTGTCCAAGTTTTATTTGTTTGTTAATCTACAGCTCTGTCTGCACAGATTTTTAACAGTTCAGTGCAGAAGAAGAGAGCAAAGAGTATATTCTCCTCAGCATGGAAGTGGACCCTAAAGTCATTTAGTCCAATAAAAATCCATTCATAAAAGGTTTCTAAACACAACCTTCTACCCAACCTTTTCTTCTTAAAAACTTTCTAACGAATATTATACTTAATTGCAACATCAGCAAAATGTTGATAACATTAACATTTTGCAGTATCAGTTTGCAGTACCTCTTCTGACAGCCTTCTGAAAGATGTTTCAAAGCTGTCAGCTTGGCCTCATGAGAACAAAGTTTAGGCAAACTCTCATTTAGCATCTGTGCCTTTTTATGCAATTGTTGCAAGCACAAATGCCTCCTGTTGCTAATCTCAGGATGTGTCAGTTACAAACTGTAGCTAGGGATTCCAGCGAGCTGTAGTTCCCCATGACATCTCCAGGCTTGTGAGTTTTGTAGATTTTTTTGGAAGATGTTATTTCCAAAGAAAGTGCAAGGACCTGAGACATCTTCCAAAGTTAATGACTCCAGCTCTGATAGAAATCGCCAACGTTAAACTATGTGTTGGCAACAGTTTAATATGGGACAAGTCAGCCGGTGAACAGGCCACAGGTGAAGAAAGACTGGATGACAAGTGAGGTTAAGGAGGCAAAGCCTTGAAATGACAGATGCTGGTAATGTTCTTTGAAAAGTCAACCGATAAAGAATGGGCAAAGGCAGATTCAGAAAAAGTAAAAATTACAGAAAACTTGCCCCCAAAAGTTACTCTGGAATTGATGCAGAACAAGCCATTTACTATTTATACACTCCTTCAGAAAGTCTAAAAGAAAAAACTGAAGTACGCTTTTAAAACATCCAACCTCCCCCATCGTAGCGCAATTTTATCATGTTTCCAAATTTAGTAATTTTAGCAACTATGAGCTCAGAAAGTTGCTTCTATACTTAAGATCTGACTAACTGAAGATCAGAAGTTGGCAGTGCATCATTCCAGATGGCTTTTAGACAGATCCAGGACGCCCAGATAGAGCTGAGGAGCGTTGGGTGAACATATGGGCGAGTGAGTTGCTTGTAGATTTTGCAAGACATTGATAGATAGCATCACACTTCTGGCAAAACTACTCATTCCCTCTCCCTCTTTATAAGAAATTAAAGCCTCAACAAGTGCTTGTCGTAGATGACAGAAAGTAGAATGTGCACTAAAGAATTTCCTAGTAGCATCTATAGCTGAGGTAGAACAAATCCTGCTGCCTAAGGACAGAAACATAAGAAAATGAAACCCCACAGGTTGAGTGCCGGAAAATGGAATTAGGCTGGGACTTGCAGATGTAACGGTAATCATACCTGCTTCTAAGGGCTGCAAGTCAGTCTGTCGGTCAGCGTCACACTTCGGTTTTCAAGTGCAATTCAAAGTGCTGATTCAAAACTGTTATATTGTCCATCCTCCAGGCACAAGTCACAATCTGACATTAAAGGAAGGTGTTATTCCTTGGTCTGAGGCTAACGAAAGATAGCTTTGGAGGACTCTGAGAGCTAATAGCTGAGCAGATGGCCTGTGGTAGTAACAGATTTTAGCTCCTACCCCCTTCCCATTCAGTGCTTTACACATAGCACACAGATATCTTTCGCTCATACTAGCATAGTATGTTCTTCATGCAAGTGAAGAGTAGCAAAGCCCAGAAAAAAATTCAGCAAAACACATCCCACGCACACACGAGGGACAGGATTTTTCAATGTGTATCAGCAAACTTGTCCAAAAACTACAACGAAAGGAATGTAACTTCCTCTTAATAAGGCCAAAACCTCATGGCAAGCAGTCTTTATAAATAACCCAGTGCCAAGACTCCTACCTTCAGGTTGCATGGGGACATCTGTGCACACAGAGGGTGCTTATGCAGAAGGGAAAGGACTCCTAGCCAGTCAGTCCTTGCTCCATGCTAGGAGCCCAGGCAGACCAGGGCTTCCCCACCTCCTCAGCTGCCCTGAAATAAACCTGCACGGAGGTATTTGTCCTCCTGCCTCAGCCTGTGCCCACAAGCAATTAGCTGTCATACACAACCACTGGGGTGCAGGTCTCAGATCCCAGTCCAGAGCCTGCTTTATGCATCACCTCAGAGGAACTCACATACTGTCAGCAGTGAACAACCCCCAGCTCTTGTGAAAGCGACTTCCACTGCTGAGCTGGTCGCTGAGAAGGTGGTTGGGGAACCAGGGGAGAAGACTCTGCCGATAGGTAGGGTCCTACAGCTCAGTAAGCAAATCACATGGTTACAGCAGTGAAGTAACTCTGCTAGTAGCTGCACCCTGTTCTAAATCACTGTTTTAAATACAAAATAGTGGATGAGTCTCCAGAGGAAACGAGAAGAACCAAGTATTCTGCCTATTTGCAGAGGCCAAGGGCAGTCCAAGTTTCTGGGTAATTCAACTACAATGACTTGCTGCCAGGTACTTGACCACTGCTTAATGATGCAGGGTAATTACAGGTGCATCCTAGTGGCAGGTGCATTTTGATACAGATAGACAGGATATAGGAGCAACTGGAACAGTTTTCTATGAAACAGCATTAATAAGAGAATGGTTGCGGACATCCTATTGGGAGGGCATAAAAAACACCGCCTTTGGGAAGAAAGTGAAGGTGGAAATTTGTATTTTGAGTGATGGCTAAAGGGCTAAGTCTGGACTATTTGTAGAGTATTCTATAACCTTTACTAGCTGGAATTAAATAAACAAGTATTCACTAATGATTTTGTTGTTCAATACAGCAATATATCCCTGGAAGTCGGTAGATCTGCCTCTCAGTTTTCCACAGGCCCACATGTCCCTCTGCTCCAAGGTGAGCAAGCCCACAGGAGTGCCACCTGGGGCCCTGCAGGGAGAGGGGGGTCAGTAAAAGTGTGCGTAATGCCCACTTCAATCAACAGTGCTATCAGGTGTGATTTTCTGAAGCTGAAGAACATTCAATAGCGTTGCCTATTTACGTTTTAATGAACAGATCATTTTCCCCCAGAGGACTGTTCGCAGTCACACGGAAAATTGAGTTTCTTGCAGTCATTGCAACCATGCTCCAATATATAATTTAGTCACAGTATACTGTGACTAATGATGGCAAATATCTCTCCTGAGTATGGCAGATACAGTGGAACAATAAAATAAGGTAGCTTTGTCTCACCTGCAGTTGTTTAATCTACGCAGGTTAATATTTGGGGGAACAGAAGTAATTAAAGAAGAATAATCCATTTGTGAAGAGTACAGATTCTTATACTTGCATAAAAATTACCTGCAGTCATAGCAGTAGGGTACAGGATGCTTCTAATTCCTAGAACAGGTGTTCAAGCCTGTTTCAGCCTGATGATCCCTGAGAGTTATAGGAGCCCTATATAAAAGCTGAAGCATTTAAACCTATGCCCAAGAACCACCAGCTCAGCTGAAACGTTTTCTTAATCGTTCAATCACACCACCCTATGTACAGCTATGGCACACCAACACTAGTGTATCATAGCAACTGGTCAAGGTAATTTCAAAGAATTCTGACTGTAGAGAACCTTCTGTTTTGTTTTTAATTCCTAGTTACCTGTAGAGATTGGCTTTTTGCCTTGCTTTTGACCATGCTTTATTAGCTCTGAATAGGAGCTTTATTGCCTATGCTTCATTAACTATGAATTGGAGCTTTAAGTCTCAAAGGGATGACAATCCAGCATTTACTAAGCACTAAAATCAAATTAAAATATTTTCCTAGAAAAAACCCCATCAAATTAGTGCTGCGTTGCCTGATAACATTACTGCACTTATTCAAAAAAGTTCTATCTGAATTGTCAGAAGCAAAAAAAAGTCTTGTTAATTACATAGTTCTACTGAGCATTTTTAAGAATAAAATTTTTCATTTTGTTGTATTTCTAGAGATCTGGAAAAATGTGCTTAATAGTGAGCTACCCTGCTGGGATGGGTAAGAAAACAAATTTTGTCAGAATAATTCGTTTATTCTTCTATTATAATAATAAGGTAATTACAATTTTTGCTAAGGTTGAAGAATGAAAGACTTTCAGATATATTCCGTAGTTTTTAATACCAAAGTGAGTGCATGTGAGTAAGTTTTAATGGTGTTGGATAAATTCAACTTCAAAGAGCGGGCGTACCGAGTTCATTTAATTAAAAACTTACAGAATACATGGCTAGAATATGCTCTTGACTGCTTATTAGCCCACACGTAGATGGCCAGTCTGCAAACCAACGACAAGAGTCTTTTTGAAACAAACCAGTAACAGAAATGCTAATGGTTGAAACATTCAGTCAGAAGGGAGCTATTTTTCACTGGGAAGTGGAGAGGATTATCAGTCACCCCTTGGCTACTCTGTGCATATCATAGTTTTAGATGAGAAAATAACTTCTGATATGATCCATGTATCTCAAATGCAAACTGGGCAGCTAAAGGTCAGTTGAAAGGCTGCCTTCGCTGAGACAGGAAACTAAACCACCTGAGCAGTTGCAGTTTGGCTAGGAATATAACTGGTGAGGTACTCTGATAGAGACTGGGAGGGCTGGACATACACTGCAAACCAGACGGCAAATTGTCCAGATTTGATAGATGCATCTCGCATCCTGCTAGCTGGGGGAAAGAGAGGGACTAGCACATTTCTTGAATCAAGGAGTCCTCTTTCTATGTTACCTAAAAGCACTCTCCTAGCTACAGCAGTCATCCACTGCATCCTAAGCAGATGCTCTGACTTTCTCCATTTTCTTCCAAAAGTTTTGCTTTTAAAAGGTACTCTTGGGTGGAGGCTCTTAGGGGCAAAATCACAATGGTGTCTCCAAAGGGCTGTTTTCTGTTGCTTTCTGAGCAGCACAGTGGAGTCAGCATCCTGTGGAACACCTGGTGAGAGCAGGGACAGCCGGAAGTCAAGTGGGAAGACAGGCATGGCACAGCTCTGTAGAGACAGGGATTATTCAGTGCTGCACCTGGCGGTAAGTAGAGAAAACGGACGTCTCTTACAGAAAAGGAAAGGGCCAGGAGAATGAGGTGCCGTGGGAGACTAGTGCTTATGGCAAAATCCCTCCCCGCTTCAGAGGCTGGGAGTGGTTAGACTCGTTGAAGGAGCAGTAGGGAAGCAGTGCAGGAAGAAATGTAGGGGCAACCTGGAGCGTTGTCCTGTGCAGTGGTTTCAAGTATGCAAGTAAGAGAGAAGATTGTAGTAAAATAATCTGCTTAAAAAATGAATGCAGCTCCTCCTGCTGAGCACGTCTGCAGCTGGATTAACAAATTTCATGTGCCCCTGACTCTCACCTGCGGGGCAGTTGAGCGAAGAGTGCAGTGCTTGGCTGTCCCTGGGCTGATGCACAAGCACCTGTAAGAGTTAAAAGTTGAGTTCCAGCAGATGGTGGCTTGGTGTCACAAAAGGCCTTGGAAGACATATAAACCAGGGAACAATCAAACCAAAATATATCTGTGAAATTTTCATGAACAAACACATCAAACCAGATTATAATTATCCAGAGAAAGGCTGGTACATCAAACAGCAGCTTGGCTTTCTGAGGAGAACTGCTTGTGGAGTGTGGGGGCTTTGGCTGCCTTCTTTGTGGGAGACAACAAAAATTGCCCCAAAGAAAAAACGATGAAGTGCTATCTTTCAGTGGCTTCACAGAAGCCACTTGCGGCTATGGTTTCTCTCATATTATTTTACTGCATTTTTGTTTCAACAAAAACATACGCTGTGTGTCTGCAAGTGGTGAACTGCAGATGTGCTGGAGAGAAGGGGAAGTTCATTTCAAACTTGCATGTTAAAAAACTTCATGCAATGCGAACTTATCTTTAAACTAAACATTTACTTGTGTACATTGAAAAAGCGCTGATTTTAACTATTTTTCTTTCTGATCTGGGAACTCATCTGGGCAGTCATCTGAGCAAATTTTTCCTCTTACTGAGTTATTATTACACCCTAAAGACCTGAACAGCTCCAGTGTGTGAATTTGAAGGTTATTTGACAAGACATACGGAATCTAAGGTAGCAGAAGTGTATACAGGGCCTCATTTTCTTGCAGAAAAAAAAAAAGGTTCAAAGTTTAACCTGACCTGAAATGCCAACTCAGCAACAAGGTGCCACAAAAATTTCTTTCCAAACATTGAAGCATCTGTTAATGCCAGGAAACCTCACAGAAGTTAAAGAATGTGATTAAGATGTTCAAAGTAAGATCCTGGATTTTACTCCAAGCTCAGGTGATGACAGTTTCTGGTATGTCTGTGCTGGAAAAGAAAAGTACCATTGTTCTAACGTGCCAGCAAAACCCAGTAGCATGGTTGACAGTAATAATGGAGACTCAAAAGTCTGGCATATTAGTCCATGCCAGGAAGAAACTAAAAACTCTCCAGGAATCCTGGCCATGTGTTTAACTTTCTAGCATGTCCCAAAGCCCAAGCCACCAACTCTTCTTGGCTGTCCTCTGTCCTTGCCTGCTGCTGCTAGCCCACGCCTGCCAGCACAGCCTGCAAGTGCACGCCTTCGTTTCGCTGTGATATTAATATCACAGTGACAATATTTAGATACGCAAATTTAGATATCTAGAAGAGGGAAATGGGTTTGCATTTCATTTTGATGATCATCTGAACTGACTGCCGTACTCTGGAAAATGAACACTGGGTGCTCGTTTTGGCAGTGGGCAGCTGCACACTCCCGCGCTCTTCCCCTGTATCTCTGTCTCAGAACACTCTTT
>NW_010402865.1:25234-30297 GCF_000710305.1 Buceros rhinoceros silvestris | reverse complement strand
GCTGGGTGGCTGGTGCCGTTGGTAAATGAAAGGAGAATTTCAGACTGAGTACTCAGACATGAGGAGGTGGAAGGCAAATGGGTAATTTAGAAATAAAAACTAGGTGGTTTTTCTAAAGTAATAGTTATGATTTATTGTCTCGGTGAGATTCTGTCACCACATCTAAACCAAGCAGCGTTTTGGAACACCTGTGCTTTGCAGTTGGCAGTTTATTTGAGCTGGAAAATTCTTCTTCCAGAGGCAATTCATTGCTTATGTAACGGGTGCTATTCTCTTGGATGTGTAGCATACTGAGGTTGGGCTACTGGTTTCACTCTTTCAACAAAAAGTGAAAATATGGAGCTTGTAGGTTTGGAAGAATTTCTCTTATTGATATGGAAAACTGAGGATTGAACTCAGAAATTCTTTGATTAAAACTCCTGTTACTGTTTATTCAGGCAAATGCTGTAAACGTTGAAAATTAAGTTCAAATGCATTCAATAACAAATTCCCTTCTTCAGAAACAGATCTTGTTTTACCTTTTGATGGGATACCATCCCCCGCATCAAAAGTTTATTTTTCAATAGGCTACTGTCATGATTTTATGTATTTTAAAGCTTTACAAAGTTGTATATTTTACAAATGCGAAGAGTGAGGATCTGAAAGGCAAAAAGGGGACATTTGCTCTGTCTTCCCGATGTGATTTTAAATTGTTGAGAACAATTAAGAAGCCAGAAACTGAAAAAAAGAACATTGAACTGTGAACCCGGAATCAGAGTGAGTCGCTTGATTTTTCTATGAATGACTTGCAGTGAATTTCCACACCTCCACAACACACTTCTTTGGAGTGCGTGCCTACCAATCTGACTGATGAACAACGTTAGAGAAAGCCTACAACTAGAAATCTAATTGCGAACAGCTGGGACGGACAACGCGACAAACAGCTTGTGTGCACACAAAGCCTTTATTGAAAAGAAAGTGCTAAAGAAAAGTTTCTCTCTTATCACACTGCTTTATACTTTTCTAGTACAGTGTTTACACTGCGTGCCCTGCTTGGATTGGTTTCAAGTGCACTCTCCTCCAATCACCCATTGACCCAGCCTCTCTGTCTCCTCCCAAACAACACGCCTCCTGCTGCTGACTGACTCCTCTCTACTTAGGCTAATTCGGCTTCTTCCTGGGCCTGCCGGGGTCTGCCCACATCTAATCACTTCTTCTTTACTTCCTAAATCGTCTTTATCTGGAAAGGTATTTTCGTTTCCTTTTGATTTTAATTTCAGTAAGCATGGGAAGACAGGTATGACCGCGTTCATTTTGTGAACGGGATTGCTAAGGAATCACCATACTAGAATTCAACTCTATACACAAGAAATGGTGAAATGGCTAATCACAAAGTGAAATACACTCCTGCAAAACAGTGGTAGAGCTGTCACCAGCCTTTGAATTTCAAAAGCTGCAAAGTGATCAGAATTTTAAACTCCTTGTTCTAGTCCACTTCCAAATGATAATGACAAGGATGCTTCTATTATACACTCCACGATGGTTTGACCATTTAATTATAGCAGTTTCAATACTGTTCTTAGTGTTGAACAGGACTAGGACCTGCTTGTGACTCTTTTTCTCTTTCAGTGCACTGTAAGGTTTGCTTTGCCTTAACTGCTAATTCATAGGAGTTAGTAAACAAAACCATGGTTGAATCAGTTTGACACTTTCCTGGTGGGGATAGCTATAGCTCAGGTAAGTGTTTGTCTTGAGACCAATTCCCTTCAGTCCTCCAGGAAGGACTGGATTTCTGTGTTCTCTCCTTTCCTCCTCCTCTGTACATTCGTATTTGGAATAATGTCTGCAAATGTTTTAGGGAAGTGTCAGACCCGTAAAGACAAAGAACAGGTATTGCTGTTTTTGCTGTCAAACTTCAGCGTGTATAATGGAGAATGACAGGCTGCTTGTGCAAGTGCAGCAGTACACGTAAGCAAAGGGGAAGGAAACATCTCAGAAGCCTATATCAGGCCTTTCAGCAGATAAACTTGGCCACAAAAGGTCTGGTGAAGAATTTATGGGCTCTTGGGGGTTAGGGTTGAACTCGGCATTGATACGTTCATACAGTTTGTTGCTATTGGGAGAAAAAAGAATAGTAATAGTACACAGTACTGATAAAATCCATTCCTTGAGATGGTTATTAAGCCCCAAACTTAAAAACTATCAGGCCAAAGGGCAAGCATGTGGTGACATGATAGTGGTTTATCAGGATTGTGTTGTTCTGTATTCATATTTGGATTATTCAGTGTACTTCTCCAAGGTTTATTATCAAAGCAAAATTTACATTTGCTCCCAGCTGGCTGCCCTATTCCTGTCACTGAGGCTCTCTAATCACTGGCTTCCAAAAACTTCAGTCTGTAGATAACAGAGAGAGACCATGACATAAACAGCAGGGTTCCCCCTTCCATACAAGCCTCCATCTATTTCCTGATTTAGACAGGAGAACTGCGTCTGCCCGGATTTTTCTCCTCCACCCTACAGTTCTTATTTTAGTTCTTTCATCAGCTGTGCAATTGAAAACACTCTGCTCCCAGGCCCTCAGCACAAAACAACAGAAGGTATGAGAACCCTCACAAATGATAATGCCAATTAAATCTATCCTGAATCATTTCTTCATCCATCTTTAAGTTGCTCTTTTCTTCCCGGCTGTGGGTTCAAAAGCCATCTTGCATCAGGGAGCTGCTGGCACAAAGCAGCTCTAAGGCCGGTTCAGGGACGGGACCGCAGCCCTTCTCCGGGGACAGTGACTGGAGCCACACTGCCATAGGGACATTTCCTCACGCCTGAGATGGACAGTGAGTGACTTAATTGTTTTTCACTTGCTTCCTGTGTTGCCATTTGACTCTGCTCCCCTGATTAGGGCTGCCCTTGCAGTCCCAATCCATTTGCACAGTCTTTTGGATGTGGAGGTGGCATTGGCCTGGCTTCCACCGCTAGCCTTGACGGTGCAGAGCGCTCATCCAGCCACCAGCAATTCCCCAAGGTTTGGACACGCAGTAAATACTGTTCATCTGGGATCAGTTTGGGATAATATACAAAATGGTTAACGTTTTATCCCAGGTCACCAAAGAAGCTGATGGCACAATAGGGGCTTAAACCACCAACTCTTCTATCCCAGGTCGCTTTCGTAAACGACTTGATGATTTTTTTCTCTTCTGTGTTCACATCATTACTGCTGGGAAGGAAGCAGTGCTGGCTCTGGTAAAGCAGTGCTTTACTTGTGTGATGGGTACTCCTTCCCTACAACCCCCTCGTTGCTTCGTGTACCTCCATGCAAGGCAGAGCCTTACCTTAAGTAAACTTCTTGGCATTTAGTGAGTAAATCTCTCTGATCATCTTACAGCGCTCTTGTGCAATGACATAGAAGTTGGTACATGTTTTTTCTCTTATGAGCTTACCTCCAGGAAGATGAGAAACCACAAGGAATTTGAGCATTTTGAACACAGGCTTTGCATGGAATTCCTACCCCCTCCTCCAATAAACCCTCAGAAACAAAGTTATTTTCAGATGTCCCAAAGAATATTTTCATCAGGTTGCTGAGATCATGAATAACAAACAGCTTTATTGATGATAAATGTTGTCAATTGCCTTTTCAGCAATGAGGAAAAATATGACGGTGCTATTTTTTGGCCTGATGTTTCATACATTTTCTTTCCTCACCATGAAACCTTCAGGCTTTCCTCTGGCACAAATGAATGAATCAACTGTGCAGACCTTTGCCACCGCCAAGATGCTTCTTACCCTGCTCAGGAAACGAAAGGACAAGGAATTTATGGATCTGGATCGCATCTCTCACTGAAGGCAAACGTCCCCTTTATCACCAAGAAACACACCGAGACTTGGCTAAGATTTAAGGCACAGGCTTGCTGTGTTCAAGTACAGGTCGGCGCTCAGGAGGCAGTTGGCAGCTGGATCTAAACCTCACGACCACCTGAGGCAGACAGGCCATATGTTAGCCCTGAACATACTAAGCTGCCGTGACACTGGCACACGTGCCTCTTTTTGGGGTCACTGTCACCAAGGTAGTAAATAGAATTGTGAGTCAGGTCTTGCACTGGATTTTAAATTTCACATCTGAACACCACACTTGCAGAAGCTGCATTGCTGGGTGTTGAACTAGTCTCTTTATCGTGGCTGGAGGGTCGGTATTTTCAGCAGGGTCTGTATATCAGATCATTCAGAGGCGTTTGTACTTACTACGCATTTTTCAAAATTTGGACCAGAGTCTTGTTTTGAGGAAGTACTGTTTCACCCACTGTAAAGTTAGTGGCACACATAATGTTTAATACAGACAAGGGGCTGGAATGAGGTCTTCTTAATACTTTAAACACTTAATTTGTATCCAGAGGACAAAGCGAGGCCCCACTGGCTGTATACTTCCAACAGGACAGCTTTGTTCCGCAAGCTCTATTCAAAATAAATTAGAATAACAGCACCTAATTATAATAAATTAGAATAACAGCACCTAATCCTCAAGTAGCATTGTGTTAGCAATGCTTTGGACTTAAGAATATGAACTTTCAAATTTCATTAAGGTGTGATTATAATCCATGCAGCACCAAAATTTCTGATCTTGTACTTTATATATGAGAGACCATCACAGTGGACTTACTGGAGTTCACATCTAACAAGAATTACAATGAAAAAGGTACTTTAAAAAAGTTTTAGAAGCTTCTTCATGCTATTCTATGGATTCCCCTTTAAAATAACTCTTCGATTGCAAGCTCATTGCTGAAAACAGCTTTCCTCTTTCCTTTGCTCTTAATGCAAAGGATAACTCAGAAGAAGGAAAGCTTCTTCTGCTTTTAAAACACAAAGCATTTGATACTGGAAAAAACCAACATATATGGCAGCTCTGGCATTCCACCACCTCACAAAGAGGCGGCATTCAGCTTTGAAATTCAGCATAAGGTGACATTCAGCTTTGAAAATCGCTGAATTCCGATTAAATAGCTGACCAAGTCTGCAGTAAGCACTGAACCCTTATTTAACTGGGTATTTCTGGGTGATGGGCACTGTGCTGCTTCCTATCTATCAGCTTCCTG
>NW_010402865.1:21733-25123 GCF_000710305.1 Buceros rhinoceros silvestris | reverse complement strand
CTGCTGATTCTTTACCTGTCTCACATATTTACAATCGTATGCCAGGCAAATATGATGCAAAAAGTGGCATGGAGTTCTATTTTGGCTTATTTTCTTGTAAAGCAGGTTCTGAGTGGTCTTACTGAAAATGGAATAAACCTGGCTGACTTTTAAGTAAGTGTCCAAACAGTTTAGTTTCGCTAAAATAGTTTAAAATAAAATCTGTAAACTAGTTTGACTGAAAGTGCCGGCTCTTGGCTGCTCTGCTGTAAGGGTTGTTTTTTGCTTTGTCATCCCTGCTAAATGTAGCAGAGATACAGTTCTGTGATTACCGAACCAGTCCGTTTCAAAGCGCAAAGCTTGTTTACGTTGAGAAGAAATGTTTCAGCAGAACTGATTTTTACCTTCTCAGAGCAGCAGGAAAAGGGATGTGTTGCTCAGCAAGTCATAAAGCATTATTTAATTCTTAATTTTCTTTACTACTTTCTACCTCTGACTCTACTTCAGTGGTAGTGGACTCCAGTCTCAGTAACCAAGGTCCACTTTCTTACTGCTGAAGAATTTGGCCCTACCAGCAGCACACCATTACATTGAACAGGAACGAAAATATCCTGAAAGGTCCCTCGGCATAAGAGAATGGGAGAGTAAGCGTAAATAAAGCAGAGGTTGGGCAGCCCAACAAGAAATGTTTAACATTCCATGCTCTCCACAAAGGGCAGGTCACGGAAAGTGAATGAGTGGTTGGGATGAAGCGCATACCACGGATAGTTTTCAAGTACTGTTCAGCAGAGTATATCTGGTCACGTAAACATCCACAACAAACAGAACAGCCTTGTTCTTGAACGTGGAAAACCTCCCAGGGTCCTTCTATATATTCGGGAGATGGGTCTCACTATGCAGGGAAGCCACAGCTGCTGAATTCAGGGTGATATGTTTGAATTCACAGGCACAAATAATACTGAAAGTTGTACCCCAAGTGCCAGATATTCTCAGATGTGATCGGCTGAATTCTTGCTTGCTCGTGTCCTAATTAAGCCAATACATTGTGAAGCTGTTGTGCACTGAAGGTCTCTGGGCAGGTAAGAGGTGGAAGAAGTGAACTTGTCAAAAATCATAAATCAGGGTTGGGGGAAAGCTAAAAAAAAACCTCTTCATGACAAATGAAAGTTCCAGATGTAGTAGGCAAGACTTTTCCTTCTTTCTTATTCTCAGGTGCGATCCAAACTAATGGCATGAAAATCAGGGTTATTAATCCTATTGTTTAATTTATATAGACTTGAAACAACAAGTTTGATTCTCTTTACAATGCAAGTCACTCAGGGCTTTGCATCTGTGATGCTGTAGTGATATAAAAGCGGTATGAGACCAAAATTATGTTTATTTCTGGTTTATATTTAAACTTAACCCCTACAGTGTTTAATAGCAGTTGGCTATGTAGATACGGGTCTTCAGAAAGCTGCAAAACGTTCAGCAGAGGTAAAATGTTTCCACGAAGTAAACCTTCTCCCTCACGAATCAGTGACTACCCCATTCTGAGAACTAACATGCACAAGCATAGAAGCAAGAGCATGTTGCTAAAATAGTGACACTCCACAGGGGAAACATAAGCTGCCCTCTGCAAACAACGGTATGGAAAAGCACACTGCCACGGTCACGGACACCCAGCAGGGAGATAGATGCCCACTTGCTTATCTGGAGCCTATGCTGTTAACATCGCTTGCAATGCCAAGGCGGGATCATGAACAGCTCTTGAAGGGGCAGAAGTCCTCCCCAAGTGTCCCATGATTTCACGCCGTGCCCCAGCTGCTGCAGATAGTCAGCAGGGGCTGGCAAGGTTGCCTCGGTTGGCAAAACCTTTTATTTATGGGGAAAGAGGTGGGCAGCTAACTGCACCAGGACTACAAATTTCAATTCTTAGGGATTGCAAGGAACAGGAAGAATGGAAGAGCTTTCTTAATCCTGCTTTGTAAGACTTGAATATGCCCCAGTTTAGCATTAATCGTCACCTAGAACAGTGTAAGTTTTTGGATGCATGCTTATAACCACTGCTGCCTTAGTACAGAAGAATCTTGTAGCTCTACTACCCGGGAGAGGCACACTATCCATTTTTCCTTCTTGTCTTCTTTTTCTGTTGGTTAAGAGTTAGTATCTGAAGCTATTTTGCCTCATGTGCAATTTGAAACCCCTTACTGGGTAGTTTACGTGGTGATCCAGAGAGAGGTAAGGTTCCTGGAGCTTGAAAGTTTTGCAGACATGATTTTTTAAATTATTTTTTTAAGATGGAAGGGTTCAGAAATCTAGCTGGAGTTCATGAACCTATTCTTCCTGTAACTGAAACCCATGTTTTAGTCAGGGTTGATTTGATTTTAAAATAAATGTTTTCCTAGTTACAGGGAAAGGCAGTGCTATAAGGGGTAGAATAACACCCTTCCAAAATCCCTGTGTCATGGGTGGGTAGCCTATACACAGGATGTGCATGCACACAAAATCTAGCTTAGAGTAAGAGATTTTTTTTCTCTCTCCTCATCTGTTCTCTCCCACGTACTTCCCTGACATAATTTATCATACTTCTGGCTTTTCTCTGAGCTATTTGCATATCAATTGCTGGGGGTTTTTTTCAGGAAGTTTGTTGTCATTATTTTCAGTTTCTCTAAATGGAAATCGAGCTCAGTACCATTAGATTTCACCCACAAAGGGGTTTTGTCCAGTTTTGCTTAAGTAAAGTTTACTTTTCCTTAATGGAGCTGGGTGTCTGAACCTGAATTACTGACATAAACACAGTGATAAAAGGTTCTCACTTCCTGGGCATGTCATCTATCCAGCCTGAGTTACCAACAGCACCTACTGTCTTGAAGCATCTGGGATAGCAGCTTTCTCTGCAGAGACCTGAACATGGAGAGTAGGGACATGCCATGCTAATGTCTGCAACTTAACCCTTGCAGAAGGGGAAGGATGGAAGCCTCTGTGTTACAAGTGCTCTCCAAGTCTTTATGCCCAAGTCTTGCAGCCCTTTTGGTCCAGTGGACTATCACTGGTGCCCCATTGCTCACCAGAAAAACTCCCCAAGGACAGCAAGTTTTTTTTCCCTTCATGACCCGTGGTCATACACATTGTAAGAAAGTCCCATTCACACTGGGGAAATTCCATGTACAGATAAAGGGCAGCACCATCTTAGGCATGCAGTAATCTGCCAAGAAGAGATATATCGATTTTTTTTCATAAAACCATGAAATTACCCTTTGCAAAAGGGAGATAAATCATTAAAAGCATGTTAGGACATCAGACAGGAAAATGTAAATATCATACACAACAGCATCTGTTTCTGATCAGATTCCATCCTTTGATCTTTAGAAAGATGACTATTAATTAGCAGGGTTAACACTAGGCTTTTTGTTTGTAACAATGCTCTGC
>NW_010402865.1:18198-21630 GCF_000710305.1 Buceros rhinoceros silvestris | reverse complement strand
GAACCACACAAACATAACGGCTTGTATTTTTGCTATGCTCAGCTTCTCTGGGAAGGATTCTTCAGATAAATGGGATAACAAAACTACCTTAATATAAACAGCCTTGAAGTTAGGCCATGTCTGTAGTAGATAGAGAATCCATTTTACTGACAACTATGAGGACTAAATCCTTTGACAACCGAAATGGAGTAAGTTCCAACCATACTGAGACTGCTGGTGTTGCAGTTGAGACTGCAGTCACTGCCTGCGACATGGGTATCTATCTCCTGTGCCGTGTTCCATCTGCAACATAAAAGCCACCACATCACAGGCTCCAAGATTTCTGAACCACTCCTGTTAAGCTGCATATCAGGCTTGCACTACTGAAAAATTCTCATTGAACTCACCAGACTAAGCTCAAAATTCTACTGGTGCCCACGTGACTGGACCCCACAATGGAGGGCAGTATTAGACCATGAGGCTGGTTTCAAGTGCAGAACAGGCAAACCCTAAAGCCTAGTGCCAAGCCGTGGCAAGGGTAAATCCTCACGTGCACAGTATAAGCTACAGCTGGGTCTCACTAGTCTTCAGTGTGCAGTTTCCAATTCCACTTCCTTGGAATTCAGCAGCAAACGGGAACAAGTTACACCCGTAATTTCATTGTGGGTTATTTATTAGCATCAATTAACAGGCAACATCTTTCTCATTGACATGATATAATCACGGTTTTTCGATGGAAGTCACAGCAATCGTTATGGAGGGAGTCTACTGAAGCATTCCTTCATGCTCCAGGAAATGACCTTGACTGCTTCTACGCTTCACACAGCGATAGCCCTCAGACGTTCATGGTCTGTGGTTATGTCTCTCCCTGCCATATGGCATGCAGAAGATTGGTCTATGTGGATTTGCACGTGTTCAAGATAGGTGAAGTCCCAAGTAACTAGGATTAGAATTGCCGTTTCACAATTTTGAGGGCTGAATGTTCAGCAAAACATGGACGCACCATCTTGTCTAACTGCTAATGTGGTTTGACACCAAAATAGCTCATCCTCTTGAAAAGGATGTGTAGTCAAATACACAAACACTTCCTCCCACCCCGATCCAACAGACGCCTGGTATAATATAATACAATCTGGCTCTCTGTTAATGAAAATTAACAAGTGTGTAACAAGTTGGGCTATTTATCATCGCCTCTCTGGCTGCTCCAACATAAATAGAGTGGGGAAAACTTTGTTTCACATACAAAGCTTGTAGCCAATGACAAAATGGCTGACTAAACGGTGGGAGAGGACCCAAAGCAATACACAGAAGAGCTGCCAACATTGTGAAAATATAGCCATCTGTGGTCTACACTTACCGTAACTGGAAAGAAACAGGTCACTGTGTTCCTGTGACATTACTTGCACGACTGTAGTACGGCATGTAAGAGCATATGTAAATAAAAAATTTTATTTAATTAACTATAAAAAAATGTATTTAATCCTTATGCGAAATGCTGCATTGAAACCGTGGCTATATCTGACTGGAAGAGTAGAAAAAACGTAAACCCAGCCATTACTGGTGAATTGTTAAGGTCACAGTAGAAAACTATTGCGTTGCATGTTGTGAAGGGAAGGATGTGGTACTTTTAAGAATGATCCTCCCTGTTCCTTAGCGTACATTGCAGAATCATAAGATTATGTCCTATTTTAAGTACGCAAACTGGCCTACAGGTTTTACCCAGGTTTTCACCAATCTGTACATCCAGCTTGTTCTCCAGGACCCGTCAGCATCAAGCCTGAAATGCGAATGTCTCTGTGGCTGCTTGCAGCATCAGAGAACCCCAGCGAAGAGCAGCGTCTGGCGCAGCAGTCCCCACTCCAGGATTGTCTCTTCCCTTTCACAGCCACACTTACACACACATTACTTCTGGGCATGACCCAGCGTCTATCATCTCCCGCAGGAAGAACCTCCTATTGACCTGGGGTGCACTGGATTGCAGAATGCTTGTAACTGTGTCTCCATACTGTGTCTCCATACTTGGATAATGTGCTTGAGTTGGTAAAAAAACAAGGTACACAAATGCCTCAGCAATCTGAGCTGTGCTTGTTCAAAAAACCTGTCTGGAAACCATGAATGGTGGTAGGAGTTTAATCTCATTTTCCAATTCATAACTTGCATGAACAGATGTGAGCTTTAGGTTATAATTCATGCAAAGTCTGAGCCGTATCTTACTTTTGAGTGCTTTGTGGTAACATCAACTTACTGACCTTAAAAAGGGTTGAGATGTGTCCTTTTCCTAAGATGTTCATTTTCTTCTAACCCTTCTCCATGTCTTTCGTGTAGCCCCATAAGCTGCTCTTCTAAGAGTTCAGATGCTAAGTAGCAAAGTAGGCTTGCAGTGCCCTGCCAGCAGTGATGCTTCGGTCCATTACCAGTGGGAATGGAGAGGAAACTTCTGGGAAATAAACCCAAGTTTTTCCGTGAAGTGTGTTCCCTCTGTGCTGGGGTGGAGGTGGTGGGTTCCTTTCTTCTTCTTCTGTGGACTCAAGCCCCGAGTTTATAATAACTAACCATGCAGGGACGTAACACACAAATACTGTGTTGTCTTCTATCTTCTCTGTTCTCCCCTCCTTCCATAGCTTAAAGACAGCGCTCTGCTTGGCCCTCCACTGAGACCCTTAACTCTCTGTCTCCAACAGGCTTTATTTCTGCCTAGGAAAAAGAAAGGTAATGGGTAAAAAATGCAGGGGTGTATTTGGAAGAGTGATCCCTGTAGTTCTCTCTGCTGGCTAGTTTTGCACAGTGCTACTGTCTAGTCCATAGCAACAACTAACAACAGGGACTTCTCTGTATCCCCTGCTGTCTGAACGCTAAGGACTAAAAACAGATGCTAATTGTATAGTTCCAGAGAAAAAGAAAAAGAGCATGCTGGGGTGACTCAGGACGTATTCCCACTGTTGTGCAAGGGAAAATGGTATTTAGATATGTGGAGATGTGTCTGTGGTTAACTGTGGCTGGTTGGGGGCAGGGGGAGGATTTGTGTATATATGCAAAAACTCAAAATCACCACCCTGAATTATTTTAAGTCTTGGAGATGAAACTGGTGATTATCTACTGCTGTAAGTTGTTAGCAAATGACTATTCAATGCCATGGTGGGACAAGCTGAACTCTGACAGATAAAGAATGGGATAATAAACAGAAATTTTTGTGTTTCTTTTGAGGCATTAAAGTTGCTACAAATTACATATCATTAAACAAAGGCATAAAAACTTATTGGATAACAGAGGGTGGCAACACTTAGACAAAAATGCAAATGAGACTGTGGTGGATATATTTTTACTTGAGGGAAATCAATGCCTGTGAAAACACTCAAGACAAGAATGCCTATGAAAATGAACACACTCAAGGCAAGAATTTATTACCCTACAATTTACTGTGTTCTGAACACCCAGTCAAGTGATAGGAATGCC
>NW_010402865.1:14260-18080 GCF_000710305.1 Buceros rhinoceros silvestris | reverse complement strand
TCACAGTCACCCTTCTTTCAGTCCTTGACTGTTGGGATAGCATTTTACACCTCCAGCCAGACATTTCAGTTTATAATTAGGCACCTAAATAGTTAACTTCGTTATCTTAGCTAGTAAGCACATGAATGGAAAATGTCTTTAGAAAAGCTAACTAAAGTCACTTATTTAGGTGACTTACAAGTACCGAAGATGGACACCGCTGTCTAACCTTCTCACGCCTTCAGTGACTTCAGTTAGCGGGATTGTAGAACCTCACTTGTCACATAACATTGCATGCCGCAGCTGATTTTTGTCACCGTAAAGCTCCGCATGCTGGAGTCAGGTTATTAATTACGAGGTCTTTAACACTCTGCTTTGACTTACATCCATAACAGACCTGCAGCGAGCATTGGTTCTAAGCAGTTATCTTCTTCAAGCTCTCTTTTAAGCATTTCCTTCAATGTTTGAATAACAAAAGCCATCATGGAAGGGTAAATCTGTTTTCCTTGGTATGGTCCTTCCTTGTCTCACCTGATCTAAATTCTGTCTTTAGGGCATCTTCTCCACCTTTTGGACAGACTTAATTCTTCCTCAATAATGCTCTACGCTGCTTATAAAATTGTGTATATGGACTATAAGTGGTTAGCAAGAAGGAGAGCTATTTTTACAGCCAACAAAAGTGAAGATTATGGCTCTTGACACCCCTTTACAGCCCAGGCCTTCTGGTTATGAGATCCCATTTGTCGCAATGAACTGTCAGGTTCATTGCTAAACGTTCCATTAGTCTCCATTTCCAACCTTCAGGCTGCAAAACCCTCCAGCAATCTCTCCAGACCTGAGAGGACGCTGCTGTCAGGGTGAAGCCAGGAGTGAAGGAGGAGCAGCAGCGGTGTACTGGAGTTGGTAGCAGGATGCAGCCTGTGGTGGCCAGGACCAGAAGAGCAGTAGAAAGCAGCTGCTTGCTATTGGTCACCAAAGAGCTCCTGATGACAGGAGGCCGCAGCTTGTGGCTCTGTGCCCCTCATTGGGTAACTGTCCGTAGATGGAAGGAATAACCTTTATGTCGAGCATGAAGAGATGCATTTATTTTTTTATAATGCACCGTCCCATTGGGGCTAGGTATGAAGGTGTAATCGATACATTTACATTAATTCTCACGGCAGTTGTGCCCTGAATATTTGTGTGCAATGTCTCTGGCAGGCCTAAAGAAGTTCTCCCGTTTCTTTGCCTGGGTACATTTGGGGGCTGCTGGCGTGGCTGGCTGATGTATGAAGAAACCAGGATAACTTGCTTCCAAAGTTCTAGCAAATCCAGGGCAATTGCAGGCAGAGTCAGCAGTGGTATTACACTGGGCTAAAGGCAGACAGAGCTGTCTGCTGGCAGGGTCCTCTGGTATTTGGAGCAGTAGCTGTATCGTCCTTTTTTTTTAAAGCCCCAGATGCTGTTGTCAGGCCGATACCTGTGAATGTGCGCTTTTGTTAAAAGGAATAGAGCAATTTAAAACCAATAACCTTCAATATGATAATGAGAAGCTTGAAAATTTAAACCCTAAATGTCCTCACGAGAGGGCAAAAGCAATAATTCTGTTCATTTAAATCTAGAATTTTTAATGCAGCTTTTGGTGATGCCCAGCTATGGGCTCAGTTTCACTCAGTTGTTTGGCTTTCCCTGCACGTGTCCTGTCCCTGGTGGGCAGTATGATGCCCAGCTATGGGCTCAGTTTCACTCAGCTGTTTGGCTTTCCCTGCACATGTCCTGTCCCTGGCGGGCAATTTAAACCCTAAATGTCCTCACGAGAGGGCAAAAGCAATAATTCTGTTCATTTAAATCTAGAATTTTTAATGCAGCTTTTGGTGATGCCCAGCTATGGGCTCAGTTTCACTCAGTTGTTTGGCTTTCCCTGCACGTGTCCTGTCCCTGGTGGGCAGTATCCAACTCTGTTTCTCTCACCAGTGATGCTGGAGTGAGAGGATTTGCCACCACGAAGTTGGTATGTACACTGGATGCTACATGGCCCCCTTTTGTGGTTCTTTCCTCCTTCTTGCCAAATACTTGCTTCCACTGCCAAAAGTAAGAAGATGGGGTGAGTGAAGGGTTTTGGAATGAGTGAGAAGCAAAGGTGGGGCGTGTGATGACAAAGGGAGCAGAATTGGGAAGTGTGGGGAAACGGAAAGGAGCAGGAAGCCAAGACATCAGGAAGGAGTGTAAGACTCGAGTGCTTTGTGTCGTTGAATCTCCAGAGCTTCCAAGACAGAGGTCTCTCTAAGTTCTAAACAACATTATTTTTGTCTGGTTACTATAAACCAATAAACAGGAAATGTGTTACAGTAATAAACAAAGGACAGGAAAAGGGAAACACGACTAATCAAACAGGAACACGGCCTGAGAATGCAAAAAGGAACAAACAAGAGTTATGTTTTGCCCCATTCTTGCTCAGGAGTGAGCACGATGATGCGTATAACAAAGCACAGGACAAGAAAGAAAGAGGCAGTTGTGGTAGAGCAGAAATGAAGACCAACATTATCAGAGACATTATCAGAGACATCCTGGGGCCTCGTTTATTTCTAGGGAAGAGGATGGGAGTGCTTGGCCTTGTGCAAACTCTAGGTGCTGATTTACCTATTACACGGGAGGGTTTTACAGACTTGTCTATGTGTGAAACTGCACCTTAGATCATCTTAGTGATCTAAGTCTCTTGTCTTTTGCACGTGTTTACCTCAACAGAACAAAGCCATATTAGCAGGAAAACATGTACCGTACTCAGCAGCTGCCGAAGTTAGGCTATGGTCAGGCTGGACGGACAGCAAAAATATGACTCTGACATTTTTATATACATACATTATACATATGCATGTATCTCTTTGTGTCAGAACATCCTATTTCCAGCATTTCTAGGCTTCACTTCAGGGCTAGGCAGTATGCTTTAATGTATTCTTGTTCTTTTTTTGTATGTTTGTTCCGTGTTTTAACCACAAAACTCTCTTCAGAAAACAGACTGTTTCTGCAGGGAAACTTTAGTCAAAAATAAGGCCTAGTGTTCTTCTGAATGTTGTTCCTTGAGGTTCATCCAGAAAACAAAACTGCTTTCTTGGAAATTTTCCATTACAAATGTTATTGGATTATGACTCACTTAATAAACCCATGGCTTTATGCTGCACCTAAACCCCACAGGTGAATAACGGAGAATCATTTTGATTGACTTTCTACAAATAGATTATTTATAATGTCACCAGTTGGCCAAGGCTGGCCAGTCACAGGACAGACTCTCTCTGATTAGCCCCTCTCCCTTTTCCAGGAGAAAGGTTTAAGAAAAAAGAAGAAAAAAAAAAAAAGCTTGTGAGGCTTCCGTTAAGTTAGGAAACAAAAACAGTTTAGTAACAATAGAAGTATATTATATACAGAGCAACAAGGTATGTACAAGTTTATAGAGGACTCGAGCTGGTGCAGCAAGGCGAGGGGCGGGGCGGGGGTGGGAACCCAAAGTGTGGTTAAGGAGAAGCAGCAGAGAAGGCCACCAGGCTGTTCGGGCAGCAGTACGTGGTGTGGCAGGGCAGGGAGTGTCAGGAAGGGCGGCAGCGGTGGTGCTCCACGCGCAGGGCAGGGCTCTAGCAAAGCAACGGCAGCAGGGCGGCAGGAGAACTCGTGCGGAAGCAGCTGGGCCGTGGAACAAAGCAGTTGATGGCAGCAGTCGTGGGAGCCAGGACAACACATGGAGCGACGGGGCAGTGTGGAGCGGTGGCAGCGAGGAGGTGGCAGCTCTGAGCGGCAGGGAAAAGGGGGGACCCCGCCCTGCCTGCATGCCATTTTTTAAGGCAGGCCCTGGGCCTCCAAAAACTCCCCA
>NW_010402865.1:3074-14197 GCF_000710305.1 Buceros rhinoceros silvestris | reverse complement strand
GGAAAAGGGGAGACCCAGCCTTGCCTGCATGCCATTTTTTAAGGCAGCCCCTGGCCCTCCAAAAACTCCACAACCAGTGAGATGACCTGACGTACATGGGAGGAATACACCATTGGCTGCTTGATGTGTCTGTCAAAGATAAATAACTCTGTTTATCTCAAACCAGGACAAATAAATAAAATGCTCAAGTGAGAAAATGAGCTTCCAGTGGGTAAAAGCTAGCAGCACTGGAAATACCTGACGGTTCTTCATTCACGACCTCGATAGTAGATAGCGGTCTGCACCAGGAGGGGTTGCTGAGACACCAGCTGCTTTTGGTGCCATTCTGGGGGACCTTGACAGGCTGGAGAAATGAGCCAATAGGAAACTTAGGAAGTTCAAAAAAGGGAAACGCAAGGTCCTGTCCCCGTGCACCCCATTTAGTGCAGGCTGAATGCTGATCAGCTGGAAAGCAGGCCCTGGGGATTCTGGTGGACTAGAAGCTGGCCATGAGCTGGCAATGTGGAGGTACCCACTGAAAGGACAAGATGCAATGGGCACACACTGAAATACAAGAAATTCCATTTAAACACACACACACACAACCCCCTCCCCCCCCGCCCCCACAACCTAAGGATGATCAAACACTGGAACAGGTTTCCCAGAGAGGTTGTGGAGTCTCCATCCGTGGCGATATTCAAAAGCTGAACAATGTCCTGAGCAGCCTCCTTTAGCTGACCCTGCTTTGAGCAAGGTGGGGTTGGACTTGGTCATGAGAGGTCCCTTCCAATGTCAACTATTCTGAGACTGTATAAAATTTTAAAAAACACCCAAACAATAATGACAGGCTGAAGATTAAATGATCAGCAATTCACAGTGAAGGACAAGAGCAGAGCACCTCTGACTACCTCGTTTCTGAGGGTACCCAAAAAGCAAGGAGATGCTTCAGAACAGTGCTCCGGAGGTGCCTGGAGGGCTGGTACTAGCAGGACTAAGCAGTTGTAGGAGCACTCTGAGGCCCATAGTGTCTGAAGCACCAGACAGTACAGATGGCTGAACCAGGAGGCAGTTGGTGAGGAAAACCATGGGTTCTGGAAAGAAAGAAAAGAAGTGCAGATGGAGCCTCAGCAGGTTGTTTGGAAAGGGGGTACACATTGGCATAGTATCTGGTAGGGATGGGGCAGGCTCCCACTGAGTGCCTCAGTCTTCTTAGCGCTCCTAAATGAGTACAGTGTTGTGTCCAGCCCAGACGGATGCTGCGTTTCGGCTTGAGAACAGTCATGAGTCTGGCTGGTGTGAGTACTTTCTCATTCGGCTCTGGTCATCACCTTCTTCCACGACTTCTCCTCCCAACCGGCTTTAGCGGATCATCCCTTTCCTACCAATGATGACAAAATGACTTAGATACTCCTCAAGCAGTACAGCGAGGATAGCGTTGGAAAGTACTACCCACCATAAGGATGGCAGAAGGATGGGCTGAAATAAATCCACCTCCCTTCTCTGTTTTGGGTCCTTGCCTCAGAAATTAGTGCCACAGTGATCTGAAGAAAAGAAACTAGCCAGGGTTATGAGACAGCACCTGCATGATCTTCCCTTGTGGTAGCTTAAAGAAAGGAGTGAGAGACTGCTCCACCGGAGACCAGGGTGACTGCAGCTTCCTGCCCAATTACCAGTGGACGAAGCCTGTAGCTAAGAGCTATACTCCTTCGTCAGGGAGGCACGTGTGCGGGGTTTGCTCGTGGTCAGGAGGGAGGAACTGCCTCAATGCTCTGCTAGGAGCCTGGCTCTGGCAGGCTGTGAGCACTTTTTCTAGACCTGCATCTGCCCTGCGAATGCCCCAGCTTCAGTCAATGTGCCTGTAACTGGCATTAGAAGGTGACTTCAGGTGTTGACTGGCTTCAGCACATTTAAGGTGTCAAATATGGATCTTGTTCATTAGTTTCTCTCATCACAGCACATTTTGTTTGTCATCTTGTTTTGTGTTCCCAATACAAGTAAAAGTTGTTGGCAGAGCAGCATGTGTGGAGAAATGAGAGGTCCAGGGTGAGCAGGCCTTCCTATATGACTGATCATTTCACTAGATACGGGCCCAGTTGGACTGGGAAAATATGATGTAACCAAGCTGATTTAGCTTGATTTGTTTATTAGAGAAAAGGACCCGTAATTATATGATAACCCATCTCTGCTAAAATGGCAGCAAGAAAACACATCTCCGGTTTGCCTATATAAAACCATTCTGAGGTCGTGAGCAGAAACACCAGGACAGATCGCTGACTCTGGGCAAAGGAAACACCGCACGTAGTTCCTCATCCTAGCACATAAGGGTGTTGGCACGGATAGCCAAATGCGGCTGTGGTTTAAAACACTGGTAATCATGGTTCTCAGTCATATGAGCCAGTTCTACAGCTTTAATAAAGCGGCACGTTTTCCTCCAGGCCATACTTTGAACTCGTGCCTTATCTGCTAAAACTTCTGATATTTTATTTTTTCCAGACACTAAGTGTCGAAAACAAGTATGAAGAATTTTGGTAATAACGGTCAAGCATTCACACTGGCCAAGCACATAGCAAGCAAATCCTTTATGCAGCCCATTTCTCCTCAGTGTTGTTGGTAAAACTATTTAAAGCTCAATCAGTCTTTTCAGTTCTTGGCTAGGCTCTCATTGTGATGTCTGAATAAAAATAAAATGAAAAATCTCTAAGGAAAAACGCTCTAAGGAAGTTTTGTGCCACTAAGCTGATACAGGTGCAATACACCAGCTCACTAAAGCAAATTACTTTTGAAAACCTGAGACATTTATTCTTGAGTCCAAATTTTAAAACATTTAAAAATCAAATGTTAGAAATAGAAACCTGGGAGTAAAGCAAACCAAAGTCTGCGTAAGTTAGTTTTGGCAAAATTAGTAAAGAAAACAGAACAAAATAAAATATGATCAAGGGAAGGGGAAACCCACAAACATAAAGGCACTCACAGTATAATTTTTTCAAAGTGGATTTTCGTCAAAATCTGTATATAAACAGAAAACTTCATTAAAACATGAAGCTTGGAAGGGTTTAGTGGACAGGGCTCTTGTTTATTATGTGAGACCGTGATGTCAGGCCAGGTGGAGGCTGTAATGAAAATAGTCAGGTGATTTCGCTCCAGTTTCTTTGAGGGTTAACCCGGCATCAGAAACCCAGGCGTGTCAGACAGCACCCAGTGGCAAGGGCAGGGCTGCACCCCCCTGGAAAGCCGTCAGACTGTATGGACATTGCGGGACAGTGGCTCGGTAAACGTAGACTAAAATCTTTTGATGCTTATTATCAATAGTTTGGAAAAAATGAAAGGCCAGATTTTCTAGGAGCTCTCATGCGTCTGTCTTGAGTGTGAAAAATATTCTCCAGGTGTGAAGGGGATCGGGGTTTGCACAAACAAATACCTGGGGGCACCCGACTTGCAGGTTGGTCCTGAGTGCTGTGCACAATCACCTCAAACGTGGGGCAGACCATTTGAAAAGTAAAGCAAACAGCACCTTTTTAGTAAATATGACACAACCCCAGAACGGAGAAGAGGAAAGAGGGGAATTCAGCTGAGACAGGAAACTTGACCACACACCCTTCCGGCTTGACAAGATTTTCACGAGAAGCTGAAGAGAAACTCCTCTCAGGAGGTCCCACATTGGGCTTGAACCAGCCTCCAGGATCCAAACACCTCCAGAACTTCTTTGCATGAGCTTGTTCCGACAGAACGTAAAGGAGGAGGAAGCAAAGTCCTGATTCTTACTTGAAAAAAAGGAGTATTTTCTTTCCTGACAGAAGAGCCGTGATACGCTGCCTCTGCCTGTTGCTGCCTGGGAAGACAAGTGTAGGGACATTCTCTATTAATGCTGACTGTTGTAACTTCACCTGGGTTCAGGGAACTGCAGCAGACCTTTACCGAGGCCGGGCCGCTACGCGCTGCGATAACTATCACAAACCTGCACACAGAGGCTGCTGTGGGAACCACAGCCTCGGCAAAGTACCTCCATCAAAGGCAATCCTTTGCTAAGGAGGTCTTTATTCCCACCTCGCAGGAAGGAAAGCTGTCTCTTGCGGAGCGTACATTTCAGGTTTCTAACTCAGGCTGTCGGACGGGCTGTCAGTCGGGCTGGGAGGGGTGCTCTCTGCTCCCCCGCACCTCCCTGCCCACGTTTCCTCCTGTGTCCTGCACTAGCAGCTAACAGCACAGAGAGGGTCCACTGCTCCCAGTTAGTACCTGGATACTTTGTCAGACACTGCGTAAGGAGTTCTGCAAGTCTCCTGGAAATTAAAATGCTGATTTTGAAGCCAGTGGAAGGTGCTGAGGGGCAGGGCAAGGCTCTGGGGCAGGTGGGGACCTAACTCTGCGCTGGTTGGATGTATTTGCATCTCAGTATTCATCACCATGGGCTTTTTCCTCAGCACAGGTTCTAAAAGCAAGTCAGCTACTTTTCAGGGGAAGAGTACAGTCTTTCTTTTTCCCTTGATGAGAAGTGTGCTGGTTATTCTACATACCCTGAATGTTTGTTTTTTGGTTTTGTTTTTTTTTTTTTTGAAGACTCTTTCAGTAGTTGATAGATGACTTTTTTCTTTGATTAATTGGGGTAGGGAAACGGTCTGTGAGGAAAACCTCCAGGATTGATTGTGTGGGGTATTCTACCGCTCCTGAAGGTTTGTTTTTTGGTTTTTTTTTTTTTTTTTTGAAGGGTGGGGGGCGGTGGGCGGGGGAACAGTGGTAGCAGGCAGGGCAGACTCTCTCATCTTCCAGAGGTTGCACTAGTTAGATGAATCAGGAGGAAACACCTTTGCCAGCAACACCATGTGTCAGACCCTGCGACAGTGAGAACAGAAAACGTCTAGAGAAGCAGGCCACGTAGATCTGCTAATCTGCTGATAGCTCGTGTAAGAAAGGCTTAAACACGTAACGGCACGGACATACCTGCACTGAGCAGGTATGAGGCAGGCAGACAACTCCGATGCCTCCTCATGCAGGTGCATTGAAAAAGCAGCGTGGGGATTCGAGGGCTGAATTCAGGTGGCTGAAGTGGCAGGTGGGGGCCTCAGCCTCTTTGGGGACTGATACTCTCATGCTTTTGCTAAACACGGAGTAGGGAATGCAGCAGTGTGGAGCACATTCAGACTTCAGCTAGCCCCAAAATACCCAACTGCGGATCTATTTTCCTGATCCAGCTTTCTCGTCACTGTGGCAGTCTTTGGCTCCGATTTGTAAAAGCTAGCACCAGAAGAAACCATGCATTCATTTTATTGTTCCGAATCTGAATTCTGATTTTTTCCTTCTGCCACCAGCCCCCCTGCAAAGTGGCAAGTTAGAAAGGCTTCTGTTAAATGCTTCTCTAAACCTGTTTCCACCTCATTAAGTTACCTCTAAATTCTGCTGAGTGAGCAATTTTGCGTGATATATGAATCCCTCAGATTTACCTTGTGGCTGGAACTCACCCGGACTGCCTGGGCTATGGTCCACTCCAGAGTGTTAAGTCAGCCCTAGTCTGCACTAGTCAGACCACACAAAGGTGCAATGCTTGGTTTTGGGTACAAACAGAATCAGCAAGTCCCGAGACACAGGGTACCTGTCCTATAACAAATGCAGAACAATGCAAACCCTGAGGTCTTCCATAATTCAACAGCTTTGTCAATGCAGTGAGTGTAACACGTAAATGTAATGAGTGTTGACACGCCTCAAACTTTGTTTATAATTAGAAATTTTCACAGAATTATAGAAAGACTTAGGTTGGTTAAGAACTTGAAAGACCACGAGTAAAAGTGTTCATATTTGAAAGCCAAATGCCATAAGCCATATGATCACTAATCCTTCAAATCACCTTCTCAGCAGGTAAGTAGCAAATATATCTGCAGTCTAAACCAAAGGGAAAACCAATGATGTAATTTTCAAATATTTTTTTAATGATTTATAAACAAGGAATAATGGCAGCATGTCACTTGTATCATGGCCAGCACAGGGTGCAAGTGGAAAGGAGAGAGCGCTGGGTACAGCATTATCTCTACCTCAGAAGTTCTCTGAGTCCCGAGGGGGACCCCAGAGCTCTCCTTTCCCCAAAACATTAATTAGTTTGTTTGATTGATTGTCATATATTTATTTTTCTTAGCACCTAACAGCAGATACACATTTGCTATGACTCCTTTGTTGGAAATTTAATAGCTGCTGTCCTTAGACTGAACTATTGTTTTATTATTCAATTCCAAATAAATTGCTTTAAAAAAGAAAATATTTTTTCTCAATATTTTTTTGATAGAAAACAGAAACAGTTTTTAAAATGTTCTCTATGTTTCTAACCTCACTTTTATGTTTCCTTTCTTTGAACTAATTGCTCATTCCTGACCAGTGCTGTTTCCAGCATCCCATCTGAACATCATTACACTTGTGGATGTATTCAATCGCCTTTTTATCAGCTCAGAAGGAGGGGCTGGCAACATACCGCTTTCTCTAGCTTACTCTTATTCAAAGAAAAATAATATAGTACTTTGGTGACCAATTTTCTTTTATTCTGGTTATTGATATTATCATCTGATACCCAACAACGAAGCTTTTTATTCTGTAGATATCCACACATAATACAATTGCCTGGAGAATCAACGTGAACTTTTAAAAATAATTAAAACAATGTACAACCTCCTTTTTATGTGATAGCAAGTGAAAGCCTTGTACAATTAAAGTATCTGTACTGGTTTGGTTTAGTCCCCAGATGTGCATTTTCCACTTCTGCAACGCTCTAAAGACCTCAGTTTGGCTCAGGATAGCAAATCTGTTAAAAAACTCCCCAGGGACATCCATGTTACGGCAGAACGGCTTGGCTGCTAGAAGGATTCTGGAGTTTGTGTTCCTGTTTGCATCTTAAAAACTGTTGGATGCTAGGCTGTGACATCACCTTGTCCCAAACCCTATCCTTATGGGTCCAACTGCTCCGCTTTCCCATGCTCACAGCGGTTTAAGCTCCTCCAGCAGTTTGTTGGTTCAGTGGAGAAAATTGTGACTCTTTCACCCAAAGTCTAACAAGAAACACTGGTGCTGGTGTTGCAGCATGAGTGGAGGGCTTTATTTGCTGAAGTCTGCCTCTCAGGGGAAGCTTATTGGCATATTTGAAGAGCTGAGGATGTTTGTGTAGTAGAGAAGCCAAGCTGACCGTGTAAGGCCCTGTGGGGTGGAACTCAAGGGTATTTTCTGTGTTTAACTAAACTCTTATATCTGTGAGTAATTTCAAATGCTGATTAGATTTTATGGAAGACTTGTGATTCCATTTTCTCAGGAGGCCTGTAAACATGAGGGTCTTCTTAGTCTGTGATATACATTCCAACACCAGGATTTAAAACAAACAAACCAATCAACCCAAAATCTCTTCTAAGACAATGGTTGAGATTCTGAAGTCCTACAAATTAATTAGTTTCCCAAAAGGGAGGGTGAAGTCTAGGAGAATCACTGGCTTCCCAAAATAATGCACTAAGCAAGCCAGAGTCTCATCCACGGCTTGTTGAAGGCAGTGAAAGGACTCCTTTCACTCCAACGGGAGTCCAAGGACTCTGCCACATCCAGTAGCGCCATGAAATATGGGGAATTGTGGCTCCAATTTTACGACATATTACAGTCATTTGGACACAAGACATTTGGAGGGAGTATCTACTTCATGCACAAGAACAACAGAGAGCTGGAATTTTAGATATGTGAGACTATCTTGACATAAATCTGTGGGATAGTAGAAGTTACCAGTGGGAATCATGAGTTGAATAGCAAGAGGATTCCTTGCTTTAGTTTGTCTGGTCACAACAAATAGAAAGAGACCACAAATATACAGGGCAAAATTACTTCCCAATTCCTGTCTTCCCTTGCTGAGCTGATGTTTATACAGTATGTGCGATAGGTACAGCAGCATGTCGTGCATATCAACCATTGTGCTGTGACTGCTACTCTGTTAAAACCTGCTGCTCAGTCGGCAGCTAGCACATAGCTAAGAAATACTCATGCTGAACATAATTTCTGTTGGAAACAGACTTCGATACTTATGATAGTCACTAAAAGAATTACAAATATACAACAATTCCATACACTTTCAACCTGAACTTGTCCACAACTTACAAAAATATCAGTTCCATCATGTCCAGGAAATCTGCCCTGCATTGAGTGACATGACTGACTTTCATGTCCCAACTAACCCAGACTGGTTTCTCGTGATACAGCAAGCAGACAATCCCAGAAACCTCTCTGCTTACTGTGGCAGAGGTTGTGATCATCCACACAGGTAAACTATGAGAACACAAATGAAATAACCTTTGCTGGTTGTATGTTGGATCTTTTCCTGTGCTAAGCTCCTAAGTTTCCACAGGACCACAATTTCACACGAGTGATACACGCTGTGTATCTGCTTTAAACAGCCGTTTAAATAGAGATCCACTGTGGAGAAAAAGAGGAGACTGTTGCAGTTGATGGGATTTTGACCAAATAACCCTCAGTGAAGACAGAATTGTGAGGGGTTATGACAAAACAGGATATGTTTGTGGTTTTAGATTCATGGTATTAGTCTAAAAAAACCTTTTCCAATTAAGACTGCTTTAAAAGACAACTTATTCATAGTCCTAATTTTGGAATATCTTACTCAAAACAAAAATTGAAATCCTAAATATCTAAAGATGAACTTCTGTTTTCCACATATTTATATGTAAATTCATGAGCACCCACTTGTTACTCAAGTATTAACCAACAATACACCAACGTGATATTAAGAAAAGACAATGATTTCTCAGGTTTTGCTTGGGTTTAGTGGGTTTTTACAGTATCCTGGGGTAATTTTGCCCTATATGCTACACAAAGGATTGTGAGAAATACAACTTCAAGCACTAGGTTGGTTGTTTTTTTTTTTTTCTTTTTCAGTTCTAGAGCTGAGAGATCAAGCAGCCAGCCAAGAAACACCACAGAGGAATGCGTTGGGGGAATAGCAGTTTAGGTAGAGGGTTTGGCATGTTTCCTTCTGTTGCACTGTTAAGTTCCGGAGGCCTGGGCTTGCCAGGACTCAGTGCAGCCTTCTGCATAAGTTAACAGCTCGATGGGGCTCCCAGATTCACACACCAGAAACCTGCCAGCAGTGCTGCAGAAAATGTAACTCTTTGAAAATCAGATGCACTCTGCAGTAGTAGACACGCTAGTATTCACAGCATGGCCAGAAAATCACCACCACCACCACCATGCTCTTGCAGACAGCATTTTAAGAAACCTTTCTGAAGTCTCTTATAAATAATTTTCTAGAAAATTATGCCTTTCATGAAGTTGTGCAGGTTTTGTCACAAAAACAGAGACCCTGAGAAGTTTTCATTTTGATTTAAAATGCTTTAGAAGTCCTGTAGTGATTTGTTCAGGTTTTTGATTGCTTTCCGGCTTTATCCCTGTTGAATTTTGTGAAATACTTTCATAAGGGAAATAATTCATTAGCGGTGGTAGCCCTTAGCACAGGCCTCAGTGAGGAAGGGAAGTCTGAGTTCTCTGTTGCTGGTGATGGCAGTGCATAGGAAATCCTTGCCCGATCCTCCCACACAGTACATAGCACGGGACATGGCTGGACAGCAAAAGGTCGGAGCCTGGGGAAGCACCATATCTGAGGTGATTATGATTTATTAGGGCTATACACAAACAAATCCTCTGCACTAATTAGGCAGACTGGCAGAGAAGGGAGTAAGTTGCAGCTGAAAGGAAAGATGGGAAGGTCAGCCAGTAAAGAGAGTCTTCCTGACCAGAAGCCTGCGGGTGCTGCTGTCAGCGCCACCCATTTTCAGTCCCACAGCCCAACTGAAATCAGTGGTGCCCATTGAGTGCCAAGGTCTCCCCAGGACCCCGATTTCAGCTGTCATTTCTAGAGACTTTATTCAAGAGGAATGAACTTGAGCAAGCGACAGACAGAGGAACAACAGGGAGATTCCTTAGAGCTCTAAAAAAAGTTGTGCAGGGAAGAAAATATAGACTACATGGCTTTGACGTACTTCCAGGTTGTCTCTGTCAAGTACTGCTACAGGGAAGAATCAAGACTTTGCAAAAGAGAAAAAAGGATCCTTTCTCAGACTCTTTTCGTTGACATCTATTACTTTGCTTTATGTTCAGAGTGACAGAATAAGGTTTTTTCCTACTTTCACTGAGCCTCAAAATTCTTAGATTTGGAAAACCGTCTTGTCTAATCTTTTCACAGTGGCTTATTTGGGTTTTAGCTTTACTTGTTCACTCCTGACTCTGTAGTCTCTCTCTATAAAGCACACCCAATGTCTGCTGTTCTTGTTACTTGGAGTGTGATTTTAGTGACGAATGTTGCTAACACAGCTGGAGGAATTTCGTCCTCCCCTGGCAAGCTGTGTAAGAGATTGCCTTAATGCACAAAGAGAAACGTCTGCTGGACTGTAGCCAGAGCTTGGACTTGCCTACAAAGAAGGAAATACATGTTTAACCTTCTGCTATTGTATACAGATTACATATTTTTAAAAATACTCTCTTCTCAAACCTAAAATGGAACCAGTGATAGCTTAAGGTATTTTTTGCTGTTTTACGGCAGATTACTTAGTTGTGACGTTTAATCCTGCCTCTTGACCAGATGTCTTACAAGGTTGTCCTACTCTATTTTCTTCTCCAAATGCTTCTGAGTGGGAGAAGGATGAGGTTCTTTCTGCTGTTGGCATTGCCTGGGGTGCTCTAGAATAGGAGACTGACTGCTCTTTCCTTCATTGGAGCCCTGGAAAACCAGAACTCCTCTCCCACATTTCTGGAAAAGACTATCTGTCCAAAATAGGATTACAGTGGAAATGTGGTCTTGATCCTGGCCCGACCTCTCAAGTTCACAGGCTCCCTGACCCATGGTAGCTTCCCTGTTGAGCTGTCACGAAGCCCAGAAAGCATGTGAACTGCTGCTGGAGAAAGCCAAGTAAGCCTGCAGGGAAAGCAGGCAGCTTGGGATCCTGCCTGGCTTCTGTCACAGCCAACGTGCTGCGCAGAAACCTGTCATTTACAGTTTGGTTTTTTCCCCCAGTGGGGCAATTTTCTGTCAGAAATTTCTAGCCAGTTCTGCTCTGTGTTGCTACTGCTGCTCCAAACGAGAAAGCCAAAGTGGCCCAGAGAGCCTCACAGAGGAAAGGCGCAGAGCCCTG
>NW_010402865.1:871-2961 GCF_000710305.1 Buceros rhinoceros silvestris | reverse complement strand
GCGGTCCTGCAGCCCGGCCAGCCACAAACCAACCACAAACACACTCCTGTAACATCAGATGTTCCCTCCAGAACTAACGATGCATATTCACTCTAGCATGACCGCCAGAACAGTGTACGTGCCTTGCCAGGGACTTTAAATAGAGGGGCTTATGCAACAATGTAGACTTCTGATAAAAAGTTCTGCTTCTTAATAGAGTCCTAGTCCTGGTCAATATTCTTTGAAGTTAAGAAAAAAGTGAATTCTCCAGCTATTTTTTCCCCCATAGAAGTCTATGCTTTTTTTACTAAACACTCTGCTGTTTAACAACTTGCACTTGTTACCTTAGCTGACTGAAATGCACTTCTAGCCAAGATGGACAATGACGTATATCTAAGTACGCAGAACTACCAAAATTACTGGGACTAGACTACTACTACTGAAGCCAGGCTCTTAAAATGAACCAGGACATTGCTCCTGATGAGTAATGTTGTTGAAGTGTTGCTGTGTCTTTGCTGGCTCAGCTTAAGCAACAAATCATTTATCATGTGATTTCTTTACACTGCCACTCTCCATGTACTCCTTTTTCCATATATTAAACAGTAAAACATGAAAATACAAAGCCTGTCTTTAGTGCATGTTTTTCACCTCATGGTATTTAGAGGTAGATACTACAAAGGAAATAAATTAGAATCTGAAGTAGTAACTTGACTTTTTAAACTAAAGTGACTACAATGATGATGTTTTCCAGCTCGGTGTGAGCTAATTTTTATTACACTTTACTGTTAACACTGATTATACTTCCAGAGCCATCACAGGTGAAGTCTGACATTGCCTCAGAGATTAAAGTGTTAAAAAAAAAGAAAGAAAAAAAGAGATGCAGATAAGAAAAAATGCGCTGAGAAGCTCATGTTTGTTTAGAAATACTGCTCAACCTTCTCTGCCACACCAGACTGCTGTTGAGTATAACCCTTTGGGAGAAGGCAGCCAAGATAAGCAGTGAAGCTATCACAGCTTCATGATTTTCTCCTCGTCCTCTTGTTTTAGTTCAAAATAGATTGCAGGACACTTTGTCAAAGGTCAAAACTGAAGTCGCTCTTTTTAAAAGCAAAGAGAAAATGACGATCACATGGGCTGGCCTCCCAATTAACACAACCCCGTATCTGTCTCCAATAACTTTGAGGACAATAGGCAGGGGCTAACAGACCCTACACATGTACGAGCAAGACTCAGCAGTCTGCAGCCGGAAGCGGACAGATAACTACTGATATCCAACCTGAAGATCTGCTCCTCTTGCTCTCCACAGACGTTACAGAAAGCCTATACCTATGTTCTCTTGTTACACACCTAAATTCAGGAGGAAGGAATCCAGGTCACTGTCACCTTTGCTGCAGAGACAAGCTCTGTTGGCATTTAACATTTTACAGGCCTTTTCCACCTTCCTTTGTTTCTTGCTTCTTTGCTTTTACCTTCAGCTTCGACTTATGATTATTCCACTTTTCTCCTGAGGATCTGTTCTGCTGCTTCCATTTCTCTTTGATTCTTTTTTCTAAGAGTTGAAGGACACAACACTCTTAGCTGGATCTTTCTCATTAAGCTTCCTCATTAAGCTTACACAAAGCCACACCATAAGAATAACTCTCACTCAGATCTATGGCAGAAACAGGAATAAACACCACAAAGATCTCTGCTGCTCTCTTAACTAGTCCTGAGGTATCTGTTCCTCTCCCCCCTGGTACAGGACACAAGCAGTTAAGTGTTGTCTTTCCTTTCTCCACCAGTATCTTGTACCCTTCCTACTACAACAGTCCCAGTTAGAGGTGCACTCTCAAAGCACGCTTCCATGAGATCGGTCAATCCCGTCACCTTCCTCCTTCAGTTCTCGGCCATGCGCTCCTGCCTTTTTTCGCACACTGGGCTTCGCCTTGAGCTGATTCAAACCACCAATCTGGCAGAAAACTAACTCCACAAAAAACCCCCCATAAAACAGTTTTCAGCCAAGTCAGTGGGTTGAGAAACCTAGTGAGAGCTGGATTCAGTGCAAGGGAGAGTGTAAAAGCATCTGCTTTGGATGGCAGCAAGCTGTTGTCAGGTAACTTTGTTTCCTGCTG
>NW_010402865.1:0-318 GCF_000710305.1 Buceros rhinoceros silvestris | reverse complement strand
CGCCACCGCCCCAACCCCGCCACAAAGGGGCAGTTCAGCGCAGTGCCATCGGGTTTGACCAGGGGTCTCTGGAGGGAGCCTTCCCCTTCACGGCCGGGGCAGCAGGAACTCACGTCGCCACTGCCGTTTGCTCCCCGAAACGGACTGCAAAGGACGTGGACAAGTGAGGAACACGGCGGGGGGGGTGTCGATTTTTCCTTCAGTACAAACAGGCTCGATTCCACGGACATTACCGGCCCTTCTCGCCCTCAGAAGAACGGATCCCACCCCGCACTGACACAGTTTTGCTAAGACGGCGCCGCACAGCGAGGCTGCTCG
>NW_010402864.1:26393-31537 GCF_000710305.1 Buceros rhinoceros silvestris | reverse complement strand
TCCCTGACCTGCTGCCCACACTGCTGGGGAGCAGCCCAGCGCACGGGGGCTGCCAGCACACATCCAGCCTTTCCCCCCCAGCACCCCCAAGCCCTTCTCCGCAGGGCTGCTCTCCAGCCCTTCATCCCCAGCCTGGGCTGATACCGAGCTGAAGAGCTGGTACTCGGACAAGACATGTTACAGGTCCTTGTGTCCAGCTGCTTCACTCCAGATCATCAGTTCCCCGGGTACGTCCCTGCAGTGTTGAACTGCAGTCATGAGGGAGGACAAGCTCAGCTCCAGCCCTCCTAGCCCAGGAGGTTCCAGCCCTGCCCTGCGGGACACATGCGTGCTGTGAAGCAACAGTTGTTGATGTTTGAGCCTGCACATTTTACACCATCATCTAACACACGCTCAGACCTGCTGCTCACCCAGGCGAGGCCACTCTCACCGGACTGAACCCCTGCCTAGCAAAAACAACAGGTTTCTCATGTCCTGGTTTATCATGGGAAAACTTCAGCTCTCTACCCTCGGTGTGTTTCATTAACTCTGTGGTTTCATTGTTCTCTGGACCAGCTCACACATTATTCACTTTTATCCCATAACATCACAGCTTCCTCAGGAAAAAAAATCAGCATTGTAAGCAAAAGCAGCCGGGAGAATGGGAGCTTTTGTTTTGTTCTCAACGTGCTGCTGTTGCTATTCAAAGCTGACAAGGAGCAAGAGTCCAAAATAAAAAAAACCCCTTTTGAGCAGCACAGTGACTTAACAGGAGCTTCAGGATGGGTTTTGAAGATTCAGACGTATACCTCAAGAGTAAACGCCCGACTGGAACCATCTGTAGAGCTTGAGCAGGACCTGCAGGTGGTGCTGGTGTCCTATCGCTCCACCAGGTTAAGGCATATGCCGGTGCATTAATAAAATGATATTCCGGGCCATTACCCTTTGCAGTCACCTTCACACGCGCAGATTGCTGATTTGGCCGTTACGAATCCTGGGGATTTCTTACCACTACGCCCAGGGTTTAAATCTATAACCATAAAGGATAATTTAATTCTTTCAGCAAAGGGGCAACAGCGAGTACATTGTGAGTGAGAACGTGCAGCGCAGCACGTAGCAAGACAGTGTGCGAGTGGTTTCGCTGACCACAGTTCAGGTCTTGAGGGGCTTGGAGGGTAACTGAGGTTTGTTGGATAATAATTCAAGGATAAAAAAAGCGGAAAGCTGATCAGCAGAGCTGCCCATGGTGAGATCGATGAACTAGGAGTGGTACTTTCAGCACCCCCAGAGGAGTTTGAGGTGCAGTAATTCCACTTTGGCTGATGTTTGTTCCCAGGAAGAACAAACTACTGCTGTACTTGGGTTGGTGTCTAACCTGACAGACACCAGGGACCTGACTGCAACTTCTACTCCCCTCTGCTGCCATCAAGCCGCTTCTGGACCCCAGAGATTTACAATCAATGACTCCGAGACCGTTCTTTACACAAAGCTTGTGTGCGGGACAGACCAGTTACGAAAAATGGACTAATGTTTTTTTTTGCATTAAGATGTAAAAATTCCACAGAAGAAGCTGAGAACAGTAAGAGAAAACCAGCTCATTCTGTTTGATTTTTCTTGAGCGACTCAACCTGATCAGATTTGAAGAATTACGAAAACATTACAGCTGGATAAAAGATAATCTCACCTCTTACACGCTACAAAGGGGTATATCGTTCGGTAAAGTGTGTAACACGGTGCAAAGAAACTCACTCAGATGCTATTTTAAGTTACCCAAACTGATTTATTGACAATTTAAATGTGACATATTTACAGCACTGTTTCTAAAATAATTTAACAATTTTCATAGATTTATAAAAGTACTGATAAATAGGAAACCCTGACAATTACCAACCACAAATATTTCCCTATGCTACTGAACTACAACAGTAGTTCGTTTCTTTTTTTCTTTTCCTCACAAGTCCCATAATGGAGCTGCTTTACCTCCACCCAATGTGTAAAATCGCCAATACCAAGATATAATAAAATGAACATGCAGTGTGAAAGCTGTACCAGAGCGAGTGATTTCAGATGTTAGACTACAGTAAAAATATTTCAATGCAAAGTGTCTTCCACACAGAACGTACTTGTGAAAAAATAAGCTTTTAAAGAGCTGTTTTATCTTTCTAGAAGTTAAAACCTACAATACTAGTACAGACATGTACAGTAACTTCCAATCCTGTGGTAGTTTTCACATGTATCTAAAGAGTCAAACCAAGCCAGTAATTTACAGACACCGCTGCCTTCGGACAGAGGTTCGTTAGCTTATGGATAAACGAAAACAACGAAGGTGCTGATACCCTTTAAAGTTTTGAAATTAGATTCTATTTCATTCTTACATGACACCAATTATTTTATCCTTGGATCAACAAATGGTTGTGGTAAAGCCATCACGTCTCTCAGGTGGGAAGTCGGAGAGCAGATGGACTCGTACGATATGTGTCTTAGCTTCCAGGAGCCTAATGAGTATCACGAAGCTGGACAATCTGAATCACAGTAAGCAGCAGCATGAGATATTTGTGGGGTGAGAAGTACACACTCGATCCAATCCAACACTTGAAATGTAAAGGTTCTTTCCATTCGCATCACTGAAGCCCCATGACACTGTGTACACAAACAAACACTCATTTTCCAGCACAACTATTGCACAGCTAGCCGGTGCGGCACCGGAGCCCTGGGCTTCCGAGCACAGCTCTTCGGCTTTACACGGCTGTTTCAAACCATGCTCCCAGCCAACGTTCCAAACCATGCCGCGTGGTCTGTGTACACACCTAACCCAAAAGTGTTCCCACACCGTGAGAAAAAACACAGGCACTTAAGATCATTAGTGCACAGGAAGTTATAGGCCACGACTGCAGGACGAGGAACAGTTCGGTACCAGTAACGACACAACGAAACGGGGGGTCTTCACTGATCAGATCTAGAAACAAGAACTGTTCACAAAGCACTGATAAGAGAACAAACCACTCTCAAAACAGCCACCCGACAAGACGTTCAGACGTCAAAGAAAAATAATTGCTGCAAAGCCTAATGTAACGCAACATAAACCCCACTTGGTTCAGAGGAGCTGAAGTGCCCCAATTCGAAAGCCCAATTTCTCTTCTCCCCCTTCCAAAACACCACTAGACGCAGTCTGAAAATCCAAATGTGCAAAAAGTTACAACCCACCTTCAGGAGTGCATCAAAAACGGGCTGACTAGTCAAAACACGTATTATTTTAGTGGGAGTTTTACAGCACCGTCATTAGAATTCCAAGGGAGCTCAGAATTCTTGTTCCGGTAGCAAATCGGTTGACACTGCTGATCCTAAAGAACAGAAGGAACATTTTGAGCACTTCTTGGTATCTGAAAATCATGGAGAGAAACGATTTTGCACTGTAGTTCAAAATGAAATTAAGTATGGCATTTGTTGGCCATAAGGTCTCCACAGCACAGCACTAGGAGTAAATTTAGGAAGTCTGCCAGGCAAGGAATGAAAAGTTGCTGGTACTTTGCTTACTTGCCCAAGTATTTGTTTTTGTCTTTAGGATTTTACCTTTTTTTCCTTCTGAATTGTGCAGTTTGGCCCCGCCCTAGTAAGTGATTTACGATCAGGCTTTGAGAAAACGCCTGAGGTCCATTCCTGACCCTCAGCTGCAAGGCGCTACACAAACCCGGTACACAGACGCACGTGTGCGCACAGGAACACACACACACACAGAGATAACACCAGTGTTCCGGCTTTTTGTTCTCCTCTCCTATCATTTTCTTTGGTTAAGAGTCTGAACAAGGAAATTAGAGGACCGAACAAATGGATCGTTCTCCAAACTCTTCCGTCACTACACATCGCTAACTGGAAGGCTTGCGTCATCCAGATCCACCAGGCCAGCATCCTGTTCCTGAGTGCCGTTCTTGCTCCGGGGTTCCGAGAGGCCCCCTTCAGTCACTTTGGAAGCTGATTCTCTTGGAGCGACAACCTGGATCTTGTAGCTCCTTGGCTTGGCCTTGGTAAAAGACTCGTGAAATCCTCGCTTCTCCAAGGCAGGGTATTTGGTGTGAGGGTTTGGGACCAGAGGGCTGCCGAGAGCGGCTGTGGAATGTGAGGTGGCTGGGGCTGGGATGGCAGCACGGAGAGCATGGCTGGGTTCGGCAGAAGACTCGGTATGCTCCTGGAAAAGAAGAGCGCCTGTCAGGTGAAGCCATCGACGTCGTGTTAGAAAGATGCAGTTTCAGATTTCACTCTCAGAAAAAAAAACAAAACATCAAGACAGAAAATACACAAAGCGAAGCGTCAGCCACAGCAGCAGAGGCAGGTGCTCTCTCAAGGCAGTGTCTTATTAAATGTGAGCTTACAGCAGTATGTGACAGCAACATCGGTTTCTTCATTTGAGGAAGTTAAACTTCTCAAATCGAGCTCCGCAGCTCTTTAGACTTTATAATGTCAAATTGAAGCTTCTCATTTCACTAGGATGCTAAGTAGCCTTTTGAAGATACGCTCTTTAAAGGCCATGGAAAGCCGTACCTTTCCCAGAGAAAATGTCTTCTAACCTATTCACATCCATCAGGCATCCCTGGTCCTGAAGTGACGCACATTTTACTGCTCCCTCTTCTCGGGGTACCGATCTCCCCAGTTTGTTCCAGGGACCAAACCACACCAGTAACTACTTCCTGCTATCGAGACTGCATAGGGATTTCCAAAGTTAAGGGACCTCGAAAAGAAACTGAGCCTTAAGCTATTGTTTCTAACTGTCCTGTTGTGATATTGTGCTTATTATTGTCACGGCCATTCTGCTGGCCTTTTCGTAACTCTATTAGATTGATACCGTGAAGATAATCTTCCACCATTTACTTACTGATAGAAACAAGCTCCCGGACCACCTGGGAATGGTGTAGATGTCTACAGCCCAGGGGGCCAGTTCAGGCCTCCTAGGACATCCTGCCTGGTCTACAGCTCCATCTCCAGAACAAAACATTCCTCAGGTTCTGCATCGGATCGATCAGCTCTAAGCATGTCTGAAATCCCCGGGGGTATCTAAACCAGCACCGGATCCAGCGTTAAACGATACAATCCAAGTGATGTGTGATGATGTGGTGAACGCTTCCCGCCGCGTGCCTGAGGAGCGGCGGGCGCGGCCCCCTTTTCCAGCGCCC
>NW_010402864.1:0-26347 GCF_000710305.1 Buceros rhinoceros silvestris | reverse complement strand
TGCCGGGGGGGGGGGGGCTGCTGCCGCTTCTGCCAGCGCCAGCGTTAGTACGTGAACTACAGGGATCTGCGAACCCACGTGGGCACAAATCGAGCCACTTAGCAAGCACCTTCGTTAACAAAAATCGCCATCACAGACATGTCCGAGATGCAAAGACACATCCCAAATTAGACACTGATTTTTTCACAGCAGTTTTCCAAGTTTCTTTTAAAATGCTATGACATGAAGTTTAATCAGAGTGGATTCTGCCAAGCACTACTGTATTTCTTTCTATAAATTAATATTATTGGTTGAAGGAGCTGTGCAACGTTTTTGGACATCAGCTGCGTGTTCAACTTCAGTGAAGGTTTCACATTATTTCTATTACCTTATTTCACACCTGACTTGATACTCCACTTCAAGAAAACCATTTGCTTTAGGAGAACATGACTCAGGGATTTACCTACTATTATTCTTGTTATTACTAATTTTAGTTCAACAAATGGGACAAAATAAAGGATATCAATCAGGACACGATCTCTATAAAAAAGTTTTTGCTGTGTTGAACGGAAGGACGCTCAGGTTTTACTACTCACACTGACTGTAATTTCACAGTTAAGAGCCTGGTGTACTGCTTTTCAACACTGTACGGACGACATGTGAGAATGCTGCTACGTTTGAACTAATAATTCCATGCAGAGACTTATAAGCCATGCAAATCAGGCTACGACATCATCCTTCCAACTATTAGAGTTACGACGTGCGTTTTGTGTGCGCACGCATCTGTATTAGTTCTTGGGTAGCTGAAATTTAATTTTGCTTTTGCGCAGTTTCAAAAAAATGTAAAGTAAAATGGAAATATGAACTCTCATGCAAATTAGTTTTCAGACTTTCCTATTGAAATGACATTGCATAACATACGTTTAAATATGCAGAATGCTTTGAAGCAGAAATATATGGGGGTTGCCATTTTTAATTTCCAATTACTTTAAAAGTAAGAAAAACCAGGGCAAACCTGTAAGTGAATGATGTAATTTGAGAGTTAGTTTTCAGTAATGGTAATGACAACAGGTAGCGTTATTTTTAGTTTTCTGTAGTGCAAATTAGTCTCTAGCCGTAGCCCTCTGTGCAGAAGGCGGGTTTACATGAGAGCCCACATACGTGCTGCATTCACCAGTTCTTGATGTATACCTCTGTATACAAGGATTCGACAGCCTTCTGGCCTGCCGCATCTGGAACACAGGGCAAAGCTAAGATTAGAGTAACCTAAACTTGGGGAAAGAAGAGAAGAGAGGGAAAAAGAACGAAGTGATGCAGAGAGTCCTAGCTAGATTGCTCAGTTAGCCCCACAAAACCCAGCGTACACAGAGGAGAGTCATCTGCGTGATTTCATTGCCCCCAAAAGAACCAGGATTCATGACAGCAAGTTTTGTTTAAAAGCAGGAAGCAGCTCCCAGCTGCAAAAAAATAATTCTGAGTTTAGACGGAATTAACAGAAACACACTATCAATGTGAATGTGCAGACAAAAGCCAGATTTGAGTTATTAGATTTCAGATGATGGGGGGAATGATATCCGCGGGTTATTACGGAACATCCCATAGCCGGAAGGTGAAAACTGCAGCTCGCAACATCTGAACGGTCAAGTATTCCATTTGTTCAGCCTGGACATTCTCGGGGACGCTGTGACACTACAGGAGCCTTCACTACTTCGCACAAGTTAATGTTCTTTGTGCTGAGCACCCAGTACAGAGTAAATGCCAAGTCTGGGTGAAATGCTGGCGTCCACAGGGCCGCACGGCCCCTAAGATTGGTCACAGTGCCTCGGTTCAGCCGTGCTAGGCGGCGTTCAGAGGGTGCTCACGCTACGTTCCCAACAGCAAAACCTAATCCATGCGAGAAGAGAGCTCTTAGAGCAGTCACTTTAAATGTGAATCTGTGTCTGCTCACAGAAGAAACCATCAATACCAGAGAACGACAATTTAGGAGTGAGAGTTGTTAAAAACAAATTAGGGTATTGTTGTTCGATGGCAAAATTCAGCAATTAGCAGAAACACCTCGCAGGAATTAGGAACTTTCAGTTTTACTTCCGATCTAACAGTAGTGGCAAAGATCATACTGAACTCAGCAGAATTTTCCTAGGTTAGCACTTGCGCTATCTACACGTGCGAGACAATACAATGCACGTCGAGTTACATACAGGTAAGACTGAGATAAGTGCTCAGTTAAACAGCACAAAATATTTTATGCCAGTCTGTGTGAAAGTTCATGCAAAGATGCCACGTTACTACAGGACAGGACAGAGGAGAGGCGGAAGGAAAATCAACTAGAACTTCGTGTGCACAAGTGAACATCAACTCTTGGCATTTTCTCTGAGGGTCAGAATAACATACGGAAGCTGCTGATCTTCCAGGTCCCCGCTGTGCTACAATGGCCCCGGAAATCGCTTTTATCCAGCTGTGCATGTCTTCTGGACTGTCCGCCTGGATCAAACAACATGAACCGTATTTAACACAAGCAGCTCTCTACTTTCCCAGCGCCCTGACCACCTCCGTTACAATGACAGCCTCGCCCTACTTCGGTAGTCTGGAGGGTAAAGCCAAACGGTCTTCCATTTCTTAACCCAAACAGCTCTTAAAATCTTACCCCAAATTTAGTATTATATGTCTATAGTTATAGAAAATAATAAACAAGAAATAAGTATTTTTGTCCTGAATATATAAATATATACTGGATAGTTACAATCAAATAAAAATCACTCTCTGTCAGGGATCAGCTGTACATTTTCTTAGAAGAATCCAAAGATGCAATGGATTAACAGTGAATACCAGGAGTGCGCTTGGCTGGTAGAAAGACAAAAAGCTAAAGCTGTCTCCCCATTAGGTAGCAGCTTTATTAAACTAGCACATCCACCCTGGCCAGGAGACGCAAGTCTTTGTGATCTGCACTACACGCGGGCGTTTAGAAGGGGACGTGGTGAGGATGCGGTGAAGGAAGCGCCTGTGGATAGGTACCAACATCTCAGCGTTGCTGTGCTTTAGCAGACACTTCAGTGGGGCTACTACTCAGCCTGAGAACTGACTACACATAAAAATTCACTGCTTCAAAATTAAAATACTGAGCTGATCCTACACAGCGGAAGACCTGAAGACCTACAATCTGAAGACCTGAATGCCAACAAAATCACTTTAGGATTCATTGTTTAATGCTTTTATTCACTATCAACATAACACTTGCTGTTAAATGGAAAATTCCTTCTATGCATCTTTCTGAAATTCATGGCAGTTAAACACAACTTGAGAAGCAAAACAGCAGCGCTGCTGCGCTTTGACTATGGCAGTCTCCTGGGCTTGCCCGAAGTTTAAAAGAGAAATTACCTGTACATAAAAGGTTCGAGAAGTTGTTACAATTTCAAAGAGATTGTCTCTCATCATTATATCGCTGTAAATGAAACACACAGAAATACTTCAACAGCCAGTAACACTCTCTATTGTAGAAAGACTCGAGGACGTGCAGAGAACCAGAGCATTTGCTGCCTGAGGAGCTTTGCGTTTCTCTTTACTGCTGGGGTTTTTTTTTTTGGTAAACAACAGGTGGAAAAAGAAAACCTGCATCTCTTACTCATCTTAGTCCTTTAGTTTCAGTGGCATGCATGTTACTGTATGCGTTTTTAACTGGAATATTCCAAACTACATCATGTTAAATTTTCAAATATTTATTGTTCTAGTCAAATTTCTATAAAACCTCATTCATGTCTTTGCAAAACATTAGTCCCAAGCAGTAGCCTGCGAAAAACCAAAAACTACTATGAAGACAATTAATTCCTGGCTACATTGTCATTTGGTGAGAGGGACCCCGCAGAAGGAGCGTTCTCATCTACATTCAGATGTTTAACGGAAGGTAACGTCCTTTACAGGTTCCGAGATTACAGAAGCAGAACAGAGACTCCTGCAGCTGCCGTCTTACAGCAGGCAGCACCGATGCTTCTCTGACTCACGGCTGCCCAACACTCCTTTGTTCCATCCTTGTCCAACGCATTTACACCCTACTGAACATTACATGTTTGAAACACACACTTTAAAGCCGTGTTTTACATCCCAGGTAGCCATGTCGGTGCTTCTCTCCTCACCTTTGCTTGCATTCCTGAACTTTATGGACCTCCTTCAGTGGTATAACCCTGAGAGGTTCCTTTTCCTGAAAAAGAGGCAAACATATTTCAGTGGAGTACATCTAGCACCTAGAACACAGTCAAAAAGGGAGCAGTCAGGACAGGTGACAGCAGCAGACTGACTGATGTAAATGAGACTTTCGAGGAAGTCACGCAAAAAGAGGTGTCAACAAATTGCTTTTGTAACTATTAGACCAACCATGGCACTTGCAACGGAGAGGAGGCAAAATCAAGTAAAAAATCCCCAAACATCCATTCATGTTAGCCTGGTGGAGAGAGCCACCCTGTCCCCCTCCCCTAACGAGATCAGAAATTTCCATCTGGCCTCAAGCAGCTTTATTGCAGTAAAACCACGATTACATTCATTTGCTATGGAATGCTACAATACAAGATGCTTTGTTAATTGTACTGCATGACACGGCTTTAAATGAGGTTAATCCTATCCTGTACTGAATGCAATTAAAGACAATACACAGACATCAGTCGTTCCATAGCCTGTGAAAGAGGGAGGATTCCTAAAGCCTACGACAACCCTGTTACCGTAACAGTGTTGAGACTCTGTCAAAGTTTCACACAACAGGACAAAAGTGAGAACCTTCCAACAGAAATATCTCCACTGTTGCCGTGCCAACATCACACCATATATACTACCATCTTCCCGTGGCTGTTGTAAAACAACTTACTTTACTTCTGAATGCATTTTCTCTAAGCAGGGTTACACTGAACTACTTCACTAGGCTTCAGCTTAGACAAAGCAAAAGCTGTCGGCTCTGCAATGACTTTCTCTACGATTTCTATTCCACACGCTCAAGAGACTTGTGTTGTTAGAGCAAGCAGCGAACGTCATCCACGTACAACCATCCCCAAACGTCAGTTGTCACTAGATCACTTGTCTCTACAGCAGATCAAACGGAGAAAGCTTACAACTCCGTGCTTTCAGTCTTTTGTCTCTCTTCCCCCCCTCTCCCCTCCCCTGCTCTTCCTGGGTTCACTCATCCATTACAGATTTTCAAAGTAGGAACATCACAGCTGTGAGCTGCAAGGCTGTCCCTGGAACACAGACACCCGTTTCAGGGAAGACCTCAGCCCAGAAACCGTGATTTTCCCAGTCTCACACTGCCTATATTCCATTACACTCCACCTGAAGACTGACGTGAGCTTTTCCTCAAACTGAAGAGAGGAAAAAAACCCCAGACCAAGAGCACCTCAAGATACCCAGTAAGCCTGATCTGGGCTATCGCTGAGTAGGCTGGCTGTGACGACTACCTTCAAGGAAGCGCCACACTTGACTGAAGACGACAGCTACTGGGAACTGAACTCCTGTGGGAGGAAGTTCTCCTGAACCAGAAGTCTGATGCTACTCTGGGTGAATACAACCTCCAGGCCATAATCATCTTCGCCACAAAGGGACGACAAACAATTGCTATTCAACTTTTTTCCGCTCTCCATATGACTCTCACTAGGAACAGGAGGGTGTTATGGAATCGGAGATCCCAGCACTGCTGAAAGAAATCATTCACCCCCTGAAATCCTTCCTCAGAAGAGGGCACTTCTCCCTTTTTGCATTTGTAGGAGATAAATAGAAGTCAGTTAGACATGTGGTTAATTTGCTGCAGATGTTTTCTTCTCGGTGGGCTGCACTCAAAGCTTTGCTCTTTCCCGTCTCTCTGACTTGCACGTTTCAGAGGAGGCAGATCCTAATCATTTACAAAAACTCTGTGAAACATGACGATCACGACTAGGTTTGCTAACCATGGAACCCTTTGGTTTACCACCACAGTCGATAAAAGGACACTTCACACTCTCTCTAGTCAGTGTTTAGTTCCCTGAAAAGGAGTGACTCTTACAACGGAAAAAAAGTATTTCTGTAAAAACTGTGAAGCCAGATCTACTTCCCTGTTGTCTGACAGCTGGTCAGTCCAGCACCTTCCTCGAGCCGCAGCAAGGGGATATCAGGCTGAGGTATTGAGGATGCTACAAGCTTATATGTTGTTCAAAATAGTTAAACTGGAAAGGAACACGATGAAACACTCAAAGCGCATGCGCTTCCACCAGCTCTCTAGTATACTCACACAGCACAACTCTTCACTGAGAATTTGCCTGTGAGCAATCTGCACTCAGATTTTTTTTGAGGGTTTATTATAGGCAATGAGTCAGAATTGTGTTATGCTGACAGTTTAACAAAGATAACGATGCATGATCGCACTCCTGCTGCTGTTGTATACTCCCTCATTAACAGCAACACAAAAGTTCTCTTCAGGAGCAGCCTCAGGTTTGGGTCCTTGACATTTACATCTCACAGTTGGCCTGTAAGCTCGATTTTCCTTGATTTATAATACTCTACAACTCAGACTTCCTTCCTTAGGAACGGATTTCTCTAACATTTAGTAAGTGTGGGATTCCTTTTTGGGGAAAACAGGCTGTCTCCAGTACCAGCCACTTCTTTCGTAAACGCAGCCAGAAGGCACTTAACATTCGGTCAAAATCAGTCAAAAGGTTCAAGAGCCATGAGTGGGGAAGAAAGATCGTGAAACCGAAACAATCCCTGTAAGCGATGCTCCTGAGCAGCAGAGTTCTCTGCCTCTCTCGGCTGCCCTGACGAGAGAGGCTGTGGGATACGGTCCCATCGTTTGTTTGACAAACGGCTCATAATCCTAACCTTAAATGAAGAATTGCAGGACTACAGTTTTCTCTCTCCACACAGTGACCACCTGTTTCCAGAACACAACAAGTTGTATTCCAGAACACGACGAGTTATACATGTGTACCAAGTGACGTGAGAGACTACCACAAAAATCAGGGTGACCGTAGAAGACGCCCTGCTGCTGCTGCTGCTCAGCGCCCCACGGACAGGTCCCCAAACAGAAGACAGTCGGCCGAGGTCACAGCCACTTGTGGTTCTTCCTGACTGCAGGAGTTACTACAGGGCAGAGCTAGGAGCTGCAGGAGCAGCACAGCACATTTGTCAACTACAAGTGTAGGTCTTTAGATTTTGTTGCAGCTATCATGGGAAAATAACACACGTTTAGAAACTTACCAGTTCAGACTTGAAATACCCTATCGTGTTCTCGTCTAACTGGAAGTATCTTCTCTTCCAGTTCTTCATCTGTTAACGGAAAATAAACATTTATATAAAATGCAAATATTTACGTTGTGTGTTTTTCATATATGCATGTTTAAATGTATTTATAATTCCTGTTTATTTACCATTTTTCACCTACAAAATTCGTATTTTCCCATATTACGTGTGTGTGTATATATATACAGTGCCCCTAAAATAATTCTGCAAGACTCTGCCCAATTAATTCTCTTTGAGAACAGCAAGAATTAAAAATTCTGGAAGCCACTATTTTCTGTTATAAGACTTTTTCAGTCTCTACTAAAACTTGCAACTCAGCAGCCCAAATGCCCAGTAATAAATGTTCAAAGACAGTACGTTAAAGGTTTACAGTTTATTTTTAACTAGAAAAAGCTTTATAATCCAAGATAAAACAAGTCTAAGGACCCACGAAGCATCTTGTTTAATCTGAACCATCTGCTTTTAGCAAGGCAACGTGTAAATATGCCTCGTGTTCACCACTTTGACAAGTTGTACAGTTCTACCTCTGAACTGAAAATTTAGGTTTTCCCAACATCAGTGACTCAAGCAGCATGTGGACATTGAACTTCTACTGTAATTTAGATGCTTCTAGTAAGTGAAATGAGGATCTCTGCAGACCTGCAGAACAGAAGAATTCCGAGTTGTGCGAATAAGCCATAATGTGAAATTCTCTGCGCGCACAACTTTTCCTCTCCAAAACATCTCCGACAACGGAACACTGAAGAAAGTCATGAAGAGAAGGAACACGGACAGAAATGCCATGCTGCTGCAAGGTAAGTTTTATCTTTAGCCATCCTTCATATTGTCAGTGGTGCTAAAATTACTGGTAATTAGGTCTTTTTTTTTTAATTATCTACTTGATAAGGACAACTACCACCTTAGGACCTTTGCCCTTGAGAAGTGGAACACACCAATCTCCAATACTTACCACTGCTCCTTGTTTTACACAGTAGCCGGCTTTGATAATAGCGTTATCTGGGGGGTGCTTCGCAGCAAAATAAGGAAGGTGACTTTGCGACCGTTTCAAATAGTTCCTATCGCCCCCTTCACTGCACTCACTGATTTCTTCTTTCTAGAAAAAAGCAGGGAGGTTCAGAATATTCTGATTTTTCTAAAGGTCAAAGAAAAACCTATTTTTAGGATCATAAGACCCATCAGAATTCACTAACGTTTTCAGTGCAGTTCAGGTGCATCCAAGTAATCCAGGTCTGGTCAAAGACTGGAGTTCTACAGCAACAAAGATGTTTTTCTGGTTTGCTCATTATTCTTTTTCAAGTAACTCCTAATATTTGTGGGGTTTTCCCCCACTGCTACTGAACACCAAGATGACCAAGAACACCAAGTTCTCGTAGTGTGACTCTAACTCTTACCTCTCACTCAAGCAGAAATATCTGGTATTTTCTACAAAACCAAGACTGGTTTTCCCAGAGCCCCTCACCTCACTTTTATTAAATTTCCCTTGCTACCTTTTTTGTCCACACATGCCAGTCCCGAAGGCCCTGCTGCAATAGTTTACTCTGTCATCCCTACTACCTCTAACAACATAGTGTGTGTTCATCAGCAGACTTAACCACCTCCTTTTTGTTCACTTTTCCTGGCAGTTAAAAAGAGAGAACCTCAGCATTGTTTACAATGCTGATTAATTTTGCACATACAAAAAGATGTTTTCAGCATATGAACTGATTCCTGTGAGCAATCAATACTCAATTCTTTGTAGTCTTGTCTAATTCTCTATTGTCTTGAATAAAGGGAATAAAATCCTCAAAAAATACCCAGCCAGCATCAATAGAAGGTGCACATCAAAGTCTAAGTCCTCTGAGCACGGTGAGAAGCCGGCAGCTGAACTGTGATACGTAACCTATTCTCCCCGGTCAAACCACGAAGATTCCGCTATCACGTAAGAGCCCACTGGTTCTAAGGGTTTTACCTGGGTGGGTGTAATGATGGGAACACCACCGACAATTTCTGTCCTGTAAGAGACTTGCTTCTTCCCACCCGGGCTTTCGGCTTGGCGGTTTGCATTATCCATTTGACAGAGAGGATCAGACTGCTTTGGTACCTGAAAGTGGAGTAGGAGAGTTAAAGCAAGTTTTACAAAGACCTAAAAAAGCCCTACTCATTACTCAAAGATTTTTAACCTGCCTTCAGAAAGATTTAACAAATGTTTTCTAATTGTAAAAGGCTAGAAATAGCTTCTGTGAACATTTGTTGCAATGGCTATGCTTTTGTTCTCAGAAGAAAACTGGTGCCAGTAAAGACATTTTACCAGGCGTCTTGAACTCTCAGAACCCATTCCCAGCTCTGCCATAACACCAGACTCGATCCTCCAGAAGCACTGCTAATTAGTAGAACCGGTTCTCTCTTTTCCCCACTTGCTTTTGGTTTTAGTAATGAAATTCTTTAGACTGGAGACACCCAGCGCCTGTAGTTTGCACAGTAAGGCCACGAACACAGGGCAATGGCACCAAACTTCTGTCACCAGGATGCCTGACCAGAATGACAACTGCACTCTCATCCAGTCCGTGGTACGAAGCCTGGGTGTACTGTCTCCAGCCATCCTACGTGTATTGCTGAACTGTGGCCAAAATGACCCAACCTACCTACTTCTGACTAGCATTAACTATTAGATAATTCCCTCATATGTGGAGCTAAAGCAATCAACACACCCCAGGAATTTAATTTCCTCAATAAGTGTTTTGATCTAAACTGTTCACTCAGATTTCTGAGTTTATGCAAGAAGTAAACATCCGTACCCTCAGAAATGCACCAACTGGCCGCCTAATACACTTTTATTGAGAATGTCCTTTCACCTCTAATATTAATACAGTGAATTTGAACTGACTTCAACAACAAGAGATCAGAAATCTCACACCAAAACATCCGAGCCAGCAACCTACTGGTTATTTACCCAGGACATCCCCATTCCTGCGGATGACTCGCAAACGGTGAATTACCACACAAGACTGAGGCACATTCAAAACTTTAAACTGCACTGATCTAGACAAAACCAAAGCTCTCTCTAGTCTGCTGTGATTCTCTGATCTAGACAAAACCAAAGCTCTCTACGGCCTGCTGTCATTCTGGTTCCTGTGCCCAGGTCTGCTTCTTTTACAAAACAGCCTGCAAAGAAGCACAGACAGTCCCGAGAGCACAAACGCCAGCCCCAGGCAGCCGCCTCCTGGCCGAGTGAAGGTGGCACTGGGCAGCTTGCTCCGCTGTGGCTCACTCTCTCACTTCCACCATCCCCGGAGCCTTGCACAACACCCGGATACAAGGTGACTCCATTCACAGCCAAGCCTGGCGCTGGAGGGTGAGACATCCTCCCAGTGCACACAGATCACTGGCCTCGCCCTTCTGAGAGAAGGGGCTTGTGGCTACAGCTTCATGGGCAAGTGCTTCAGCTGTCACAAACTCCTACTTAAAACGCTAGACACCAAACCCACAACCACCTTCTCCCCTGAATGCCTTTTCAAGCAGTGCTCAGAGAGGTACACCATGTGCTGACCGCACAGGTTCAGAGGGCTCTGAAACTGTCAACACTCGGAGGACTAAAAACCGCCACAGCCCCTGGAGGATTACAGGCACAGCAGGAAATGCTCATAGGAAAATTAATAATTGAATTACCTTAATTATTTGATTAAATAATCAGCCATACTAAAAAACTGCTGAAGAGATTAACAGTGCAAAGGCTTCAAAGACAAAACACACTCATGGTTTCACCAGCCATTCAGAATGCAAGTTAAAGATACGATAAACAACTTTCAGACTAAATTCTAATTTGATGCAATTAATTCTTTATTCCCTCTACTTCTTGAACCGGAAACAATTCAAGCCTGGTTGTCAAACATCCAAGTGAGAAGGCTTCGCATTTCTGGGTTTGGGGTTTTTTTTTACGTATTGTTAGGATTAAAGTTTTTATAACTCCAAAGAAAGGGTGACATTAAAACAATGCAAACAACTCAGGGAAACATCCCTAGAAAACCTAAACACCCACAGTCAGGTGGTGTAAGGGTGTCTCTCAAAACGGTTCATGTCATCACTTCCCCAAAACTGGTGGGAAAACAAACCGTAACTTCTGCCCCCTGAATAGGCCGAGGTAACACACGGAATTTTCTGCCATGTGATAACATGGTACAAAGCAGAACAGTAATTTACCACGTATCAGAAGAACGTATTAATGCTCCTGTGGATGGATGTTACTTGAGATCAGGAGCAAGCCTTTGGAACACGGCGCGGTGTGTTTGCTCATTATTTTAGTGATACTTCAAGAAACACAAACTTCTGACACCGGGCACATGTATTTCCATCTTCTCATTGCTGGCAGGTGTCTTCTGGATATTTCCATTAATACAAAATGTGTATGGTTATTTTTAAATTGTTAGACACCATGAAAAAGATAATCACATTTTTGCCCGATTTCCAAAGCAAAAAGTAAAATGAACTCCAGTTTAGGGGGAGTTCTGTCCAGTCTCCCCACGTCTTGGTCGGAAAGCCAAGCCCAGACGCGTTCGCAGAGATAAGACGACAACACAAAAAGCAGAAGCTCTGGAGGCAAAGGTTACATTTAAGCACCTTGAGGCAGTCACCATTTGAAAGCATTGCTGAATACCAACCAAGGCACTTACTGTGATTTTGGTAGCTTTGTTCAGAACATTTACCCACTCCACTAGGTCCTGCTGATCATTGGCTTGTAGAAAGTATTTTCTCATCCCTGCATTCATCACTGTTAAAAGCCATTATGACAAGTTAACAGTGCTGACAGTTAAGAGCAAACTTAACACCATCAGAAAAAGCCCTGATTTCAGATGGGAAATCCCCTTCAAGTATTTAAGCTCTTTGCTGCATATCTTTTTAGAAAGTCATCTTAAGATACGCACCCCACTGTTTTTATCATTAAAAATTTATTAAATGATTATATACATAGAATCAAAGCCTTGAATTTTATCAGAATTTTCTGCAGCTCCATTTCCCTTTTCTCAATTTCACTAAGCAACAGTTTTGCACTTGGGGCCTTCTACAATTTCTCCTTTTAGTCCTCCGACCAGTATCTGTTACCCTTTGCAGCAAAATCATTAACATGTCTAAGATCACTGATTTTAACTTTATGTTTGAAGCAAACATTAGATGCAAATAATACAAAGCCAAAACACAGTATAATGAGTTGTCTGAAACAACTCCCAGCATTTAAACTGAAAGGCAGTAAGTGTAAATTTTTCCTCTATAAAGTATCAAAACCATTTTAATAAATCAGAAATATTAAAAGTTTTCAGGCTTTTTAGAGCTGGCCCACTGACACGAGCAGCTTCCAGCTGATGAAGACAAACACCTCTACACCAGCATACGCAGAGGAATCTGTAGATGGCACTGAACTGATGCTCAGGTACCAGCCTGGAATCCCTGACGCCTTACAGGGGCTGCACAGGTCCAGTGGAGCTGCCTTCTCCGAGCCTGCACAATGCTGCAGATGGCTAAGGACACCTGAACTAATTGTCAGAAAAACTTCCGGCGCCTTCAGCCCCTTCGACCAGGCTCTCACATGAACGTGGCCATAAGGAATGGTTATTCACGAACAGAGCAGAGGCTGAGTCCAGGCTCTACACACACTTGTGTGGATGCCAACTGCTCATCAAAAAAAAAAAAAAAAAAAAAAAAAAAAAAAAAAAAAAAAAAAAAAAAAAAAAAAAAAAAAAAAAATCTGAAATTACGGTTAATTCTGGACAAATTACTTAAGAAACATCTGGAAAAAAAAAAGACCACAAGCATCTTTTATGATTATCTAAAGCTTTAGTCAAGTTTGAACAAGTTTAAGTACAAATAAACCTAGGAGGAATCCCAAGCAAATCCTTTTTTTTCTTCAGTGCAGCAATAGAGGCTGAAATGCATCGGCTGACAGTGGTTTTAGACCGATTAAATCAACTGCTTTATTAGTTATGGGGATTCAAATAGTTAAATTACTTGTCTTCAGAGCTGACCAGCACACCAGGTTTCTGAAAACACCCACTGCTTTTGATTAGCTTATTAATGCCTCCAAAATGTCAAACATCTGAAAAACAGCCCTCACCGACTCCGCAGTAAGCTGCAATAGGAAAAGCCACAGAAAAACCCGATGGAGATGCCAGCATCTCCCTCATACTGAAGAGGAAAGAGGGAATGCAAGCTATTTAAAAAAAAAACAACAAACCACCAACCCAGCTGCATCTGGAAACAGAACTGCAGAACATTTTCTTTGTCTGAGATTTCTGAAGACTGTACTTGATGCACAGGCCTCACGCAAGAACTTACCAAAGCAGAACTCCGCCTTTGGCCTCAGCTTGGTTGCATCGCTAACCTAGCAGGGAAATGAGAGATTATAAATAGCACGGTGCATACAAAATACACATCAGAGTTCACACTTTTTTTCCTCTAACTCTTATTGGCAGCGTAGCAAGCTTGTTAGATGTAAAGATATACAGATGTAACACAAAATACTACATGAAATTGAGATCCAGCTGTGCAACCCCTGGTGAGAAGACAGCTTCAGCCATATGTGCTGAAATCCTTAAATTTAAGGATTCATTATCAGACAAATGTCAAAATCTGAAAACGTGACACTTCTACTCACATTTTGAAGCTCTACATCTCAACTGCACTAAAAATTCCAGGACATTTCATCCTGTCGAGGACATCGCTGGTATTTTGGTTCAGGCACACAAAAAGAACAATAGCCACTCGAGTGGCTCAGGAGTGTCGAAAATGTTGCAGTGTTGGGGGAGGTGGGAAGCAAATGTCCTGGTCTGAGACGTTGACATTTGCGCATTATAGAGCATTTCCACCACGTGGGGGAGAAGGCAAAGCAGTAGCTCACAGAAAAACTTTTTTTTAAACAGAAACAAACCAGCCAACCAAAAAACCAAACCACATACTACGTAAGCAGAACTATGGCAAGTCAGACCGCGCGTCCATGCAGGAGGCACATCTGAGCTGCCTTCAGGGCTGCACGCACGCGCGAAGGTCACTCCCGCTCCCCTTCAAGGGGAGGTAGAAGATTTCGTATTTCAGACAACAACTGAGGTCTGGGACAAAGTAAGCGCAGAAATAGGAAGCCAGGAAGGACATAAGCGGATCTTCACAGACATTTCTGTACTCCTCATATAACCAGCATCAACGATAACTTTTACAAGAACACTAAAACCCCAAACAAAACAAGGAAGATGCGTTACGACAACAAGAAAAGCAAAGGAAAGGTGAGAAATGAGCAGAAAGACAAGAGAAAGACAATAGTTTTTCTCCACTTATTTGTTAATACAGTATCTGTTACAAATTTAACCATGGAGTCTTCCTCAGTTCCGAGTTTTCTTTCAGGCCCATTTGGAAGCGTGTGCATCCAGCAGGTGAGGAACTAAGAACCGTACAGAAATTTTTCTGTTCCATCTATTACAGATCATTATTACTTGCAAACTATTACACCCAAAGACTTCTCTTACACTTCATAAACGGCTTCTCTTTTCTCTAAGACTAACTGGAATTGAAACACTCCTGAAGAATTCAAATAATCATACACATACAGTTCAAAAACACTTACTCTACGTGGCACAAAGAGCTGCATTTGAAATCACAAAACAAACCTACAGCACAAGGTAATTAGTCTGCGCTTATTTTAACCCGATACTATCAAGGCATTTGTAACACCTCCCTACAAATGAGGAGTGGCACAGAAGCAGAAAGCTTCCCGTGCACTACGTAAAAGACATTTAAAACTCTGAGGCTGAGGCCTTCAGAAGAGGCCCTTGGTAGCGGCTGTATTTTTGGTGGTAACAAGATCTTACACGTTCTCTTACCTTGGAGATGTAGGTAAGTTTAATGACTCCAACAGGGGGAGAGCCAGAGGGAAGATTCTGAAACAAATCATACGTTACAAAGTGAAACTAGTTTATTCTCATCTCTCAGTCAGTGTTTACACATAAAAAGCAAATAATTCCACAAACAAAAAGGAAATCCGATGTGCTTCTACAGACAATACACAATGTATGCCTGAAACAGGATCTAAACTACTTGTTTATTATAGACACATCTGTTAATCAGCTAAACCCAGAAAGACTGCTAGAAACAATACGAAGAGTAATTGTTTCAGAGGTTTCTGTATTTTACTAGAGGAAAAGGAATTCTTGCAGGTCTGCATCCAGGAAATCCAGGAAGAATACTTTTTCCTTAACAGATGTTGGCATCTTATGTATTTTGACCAGGGCAGGCGGACGGGACAAGAAGCGACATTCATCTCTTACATCAGATACTTCAAAAGCTGTTTCATGAATTTTCCAAGGTGGATTGAAAAGCTTCTTATCGTTTAAAGTTATTGCAAGGGAAGTTTGAACAGCTGAGCTGATTTTCATGGATACAGAGGACTGCTATCAGCAATAAAGGGCCAGTGAAGTTCTGCACACGTCGTAAACTCATCCTGTATGAAGAGTTTCAGCACCTCAAGGATTAAGTGCAGTCGCCACACAGTGGCTTTAGAAAAGCTGTGTAGTTCTTCAAACCTAAAGCAGCAATGGAAGAAAATCAGGAGGCTTCAACTTGTCTCTTGCAAGGCACCCTTTAGTTTGTACATGAACACTAACATTAAAAAATAAGAACTAAGGAAGCCCAAACTCAAAGCTGGAAGAGGTGTGCACTGCAAGTATCGTTAGTTTAAAGGCTGAAGAACTGCAGTTTCTCCAGCATTTCAGGTTTTTGCCCACGTGCCCTGGTTATATCACAGAGGAAACAAAAAGAATTGCTCTGTATCGCTCGTTGAGATCAAATGTTTGTAATCTCTCTCATTCCCAGAAATTTTTTTTTTTTCTCCTCATAAGAACTGCTAAATGCTTCAGTCACAAGTCACATTCATCAGGCTGCATATCGTCCAGATTTTTTTTGTTGCTGGTTCCTTTGAACAGTCGATTTCTACCGCATTTTAACTCTGGCCCTCCCGACAGAACGGTTCACAAGTATTCTTCTGGCAGGCAGTTGTCTGACCTAGATCCTGCGCTCTCATTGTCTCTGTCCCCAGCCCTTAAGCAATTATCTGTGCTCCCCATGCTCCTTCCTCATCCACATATCATTCATGCTGTTCTGAAACCACAAGCATCATCAGAGATTGCTTTTCAATGACTGAGTCTGTTGGGGTAAAGTAATAGGTGACAGCTACATGCTCCACGCGCTGCAAGGAAAACAACACGCTCCCATGTGGGGCTAAGTGTGAATTAAAGACCTGTGTAGTTAGATTTGTTAAAAAACCAAAATATGAGAAAGGGCAAATCGACAGAAGCCAGGAAGCTCTTGACAGAACCTCTCACCTGTGGGTTATCCATGTACCACACCAGACTGTCCTCTCGTGTGTCCAGAATGAAGTACCGCCGCAGAAATTTCCCGCTGTTCTCATTTTCTTCAATATCTAGGAAACCACAAATGCGATTCTGTCGATCCACATAAGGCATTTCTGACCCTTAACATCACACTGCAGAACAGAAAACACAGAAGTTAAGCAAAGTCCCTCGCCACTAATTTTAGGACTGTTCTCTGCCCACCCATGACATTTTGAGCAGTTTCAACTAGCAGCTTAAAGAAGTTTCTAGAGAAGAATAAGAGAAGTGCAGCTGTTTCCCTCCACCACCACCCCTGGACTTTTAGACAGCTCTTTCTTACTTCTCTGAAGCACATATTCAGATATCTAATGCCCTGGGTGCAAGGATGCAGGTGATAAATAGTAGACGAGCACCCAGACTAGCTGTTACCGGTCTTTTAGCCTAAACCTAAAATCCTCAATCCGGTACTAAGCTGGAGGGTAACAGGCACGAAGCTGTCCTGCTGACCACCTATTCCCATTTTGCCCGCTTTGCCTTTCACGGCTCTGTCTTACTGCAGGCTATTGCGTCATTTTTTTGCTTCCTTTTATTTTGCAGGACGGTCACTTTGCTTTAAGAGCCAGCCCTGTATGAGCACACGTAAGATTGCGTACTCACCTGAAAATGGCAATAAACCAACACCTAAATACGATAAAAATCAGGTCGATGCCAATCTTTCCCAGAGCAGGAAAGAAACAACTCAGTATTCTTCACATTTTGTCACAAAACTCAGAAGTAACACGCACATACCCCAAAACACTCATGAGACATAGATGGTTTAAGCACTGCACACCTTCCAGCTCTTGCTGTGTAACATGGAAGTTTCTTTTCAATATTTCTTGAAATTGTTTACCTTTGCTATTTCCTTATTTTATTTGATTTAAATATAGTTATATACACAGACAATGGGACAGCCTCCTGATAACTATCTGTCGCTACACCACAGCGGAACGTGGCAGTGAAACACATCTGAAAGGGTTTCCTCTGTGCAATCAGAGAGACAGAGACACACACATTTATTTGGGGAAATCAGATGTACAAACCTGTAGGTATGTGCTTATAGTTACAGCTGACGCTTTAATGACAGTATCAGTCTAATTTTGATTCAGACACTTTGAGAAACAATTTTTTAAAATCTATTATCATGATTTTGATACTCTACTAGGAGAATTTCTAGCCAACAGTTTTACGTCCTGTAACTCAATCTCTATTGTGCCCAACACCAAACTAATCCTCTGGTGCAAACTCGAGCCTGAATCACTAACTCTGGCAGCAGGGACCAGATCTAACAATCCCAATTCAGTTGTATTTGCAGTGGAAGGGATGGCAGTATCATAGTGATGGCAGACTATTAAAAATGTTACTGGATTGGTTTTTTTTTTTTAATACAGCCTATTAAATTCTAAAGTTAAATGCATTGTCGTGTATAACAAAGTTAACACGCTGCAGTTTGAGTGCAAGATGTTTTCTGTGTAGCACCAACGACGTTAAAGGTGTATAAGCCTTCCATTAAGCATCCGACTGATCTGTTTTCCTTTCTGCCTCCAAAAGGTAAGCGAGTCTCCATATTTCAGGTACACAACAATGCTTTAAATCTGCAAAGGTACAGGTTTTATCTTCAATAAAGAAGCTAAGGTAATCTAATTTTTATGGGTACGTTCCTCACAAGCTCAGTACCACACGTCTAAGACCAGGTCTGTAGCAAGGGGTAAGTAACATCAAAACCAAACACTTGAGCACTCTTAACAGCACAGTCGTAATGAACACCATCAGTAATTCACCCACTGGCTCTTGGGATCACGCCACGCTCAAGCAACACCTCACTATGACCACATCTGTAGCGGCTATCACACACTGCTTTCATTTAAATGAATATACAAACTGCCTTGCACCAGTATTGTCCCAAGCTGTGCCAGGTGGTCCCTCAACAAAACATCCAGCACTTCCGGGACACCACTGCGGCTTCGTATCAACAACACTTAAGGCAGCCCAGAAAGGCCTTGTGCCTAAAAAAAGGCAAATATTGGGGGCTGTCTTCCTGTTCGAGCAGGCTTAAGCTGTGCCCTCTGCAGATGTGAAGAAAACAAAACAAGGAAAACTTGTTTATGGAACAAGATGCAAATTGATTAACAATCCTTGAATGAAGCCAACTGAATTTTCAAAGCACTTCTCCCCGGTAGGAGAACCTATGTTTCAAAAAAACCTTTCAAGAAAAATGAGAGGAGCATACTCATAACGCTTCCTTATGAGCATACAATTAGCTGAAGTTGAGCTACTCCAAAACTTTCAATTTTTTTTTTCCAGAGTAAAAGACAAAATTCAGAAGCTTTCTCTTACTTGTCAATAAACCAATTTTCACGGAAGAAAATCCACCAAATCCATACAGATTTTTCCTTTGAAAGTACTAGCAGCCAATTTCTATCCTACAATACTATTTGCAGTTCCTTTGCCCTGTGATGGAAATACAGGATAAACTGTCATTAATTTAAAAGTTCAAGTTGTATAACTGCTGGGTTTTTTAGATTAGTTTGAAATTCCTCCTGGGAGTTTCCTCACTGACATCTACCAGCCTGATGCTCTGAAAGAGTAAGAGCTAAAAAAGCCCTCTGTTAAAAAATTGAAATGGAACAAAGTCACGCAACTGTTTTCAGTTTTAAAAGTCTGCTTCCACTGTGTTACAGCCTGGCGAGATTCTACTGTAAATTAATACCAATTCCATTCAGTATTCATTAACGAACCACAATTTGTAACGTACATTAAAAAGAAAATCAATTTGTGCCTTTCTGCCAGTTACTAAAGCAACTGTGCACACATGACAAAACCACCGCTACAACACCCTTCCTGACAACTCCAGACAGACCAAAAAAGCAACCCTGGAATTACCACACTGCTGCTGCAGATTCGTAAAGGGAACTGCAGAACCCCGCGTTAATTCCTCAGGGTAGGGAATCATGCTAATACTCCACCAGAACCGCAGCTCCAAAGCGTCTTTAGAGCTCAGACCCTGTCTTACATAAATATGATTTATTTTTAATGAACTTATTATCTCAGGGGATTATAAAACAAAAATCACCAAGCCTGGGCATGTCTTGCAGCTCTTATTACATACACGCTGACTTTCTGCAGCAGGATCTGCAGCACAGAAGAGTCGTAGTAACTCCTCTGCCCACTTTTAGTATCAAATATTATAAAAAGACTATGAGTTCTTGGAAAGGAAAGCTGAAGTCACCAAACCTGTAACAGAATACACACAACTTCACTTTATTTTGCCTTCCCTCCCCGGAGCAGAGTGGGCAGGAGAGGGAGGAGATGTGGGCCAGTGACACCATGCTGCCTCAGGAGAAACACCCCTGTGGCCCATCTCCTCTTGGTTCTCGCCAGAACAGAAAATATTTTTGAAATCCCATTTTAAGGTATCTTGACACCCACGTGTAAGAATTCAGAAAACTCTCAGCTCCTTAAAATTCCTTCTGGGAGGGCTGTGTTAGAATCCAAACACGTCTATCCCCCTTCTTTCCAGGGGCAATGCACCAGTTTGGTAGCACTAGTGGGTACATACCTCCTGGACCCAGCTTCTCTCGGGTTTCCCCTCTCACCGCTCTCCTCCTCTGAGCTATACCATACACCACCATTCCTCAATGTTTATATCACAAGCTGAAGGCTGCCTGGCCTCCTGGGCACCACTATAAATAAAAATCACGGATCACCTTCTCCTGGTCTATAACCACACACGCCTGACTGCCCCAGCAGAACCTGCAGCGGCACACGCGCACCTCGCTGTCACCCTTTAGAACAGGCTGCTTCAGCTCTCCCACATGCATTTCTATTTTTAGTTTCATGCCAGCACCCGTTCTTGAGTTCACCTCCCTTGCAGTTTGCCTGTAGCCTCTGTACCTTCAAGTACGAAGTCCATGCAAGCCCACTGGCTTACTGGAGAAAGTGGAACTGGGTAGGAATAGAAGGACCACGCAATAGGCTTTGAAAGGTGGGTTAAGAAATCTATCCTTAAGACCTTTTAGCATTGTTTTATATGTGTTTTCCCCAAGCTTTGTGTATAATGGTATTTTTATTTCTTTAACTTGGAGTATTTCCTGCTCTACGGACATTTTGATCTTTGGATTTAACTTCCCACAGGAGATGACTTTGGGGTTCCTTTTCTATTAGCTCAGAAGATTAACAAACATACAACACCTACTTATTCATCTTTATGAAATGATGAACAACATTCAAAAAATGACACTTGATAAATATAAAATGATGCCATGAGTCATGCCCATCCTCCTTCTCCCCACCCCCCTTTTTAAGCTTTCCTATTCATAGGAGCTCCATCGCCGCACAGGGAAGGTAAGCAGCATCCCCAGCAATCCCCAGTCCTTTCCGCTGCCCAGGGACAGCTTAATAATTGAGCGCTCTTGCCTTTTGCCTGGGCAATTACTATCAGCTTCCTGCTGTAAATCAGCCTGTCTCCAGTTGGTCACCTCTTTTACTGGCCATTTACTCCATTTACGAACTCCCAAGGGTAAGGGATGAGTTCAGACTGTCCTGCCCATACCTTGAAGAACCCAGCAGTGAAAGCTTTCCTTCTTGCATATATCCAGGAGAACAAAGAAGCGGGGGGGGAGGGGGGACAACGACACAGGACCCGACCCTGAGACAACCAGCTCAGAACAGCCTCTGAAAATGTCACAGAACTCTTCAACTTCTTTATTTTCAACTCCTTGAAAACCTTCCAGTAGAGGCAGAACACTGTGTAGATAATGTAAACTGAGAGACACTGTCTCTGCCCATCTTCCACAAACCCCTTAAAGCCACAATTTCCAAAACACGACAGAAAAAGACTAACCCCGGAGGTGAAGAGATGGCTTGGGTACAATACTGATGACAACTGAAGATAATTTAAGATTAACTTTTTTAAAGTGATACACTGAGCTCTTTTATTTCCCAAAGATTCTTCCCTGATCTGTTTTTGTTCTGAAGGGCACAACAGACACTGTCTACTGCTGTTAAACAGAGAGGACACAACTTTGATCTACTAGAAGCGTAGGAAACTATTAGCAGTACTGTAACTACCCCATAAGCAAGACTGGGAGTCTCGAGGATATGCTGCCCCCTAAATTTAAATTCCTCCTCTAAAGTGCTCAAGAAAAAAACACACCTGCAAAAGGCCAGTATTGACCTGGAAGAGAACTACTAAACATAAGACTTAAACTCCAAAATTAAAGAACCTGCAGTAAGCACCAGCAGCACTGAGGGCTCCTATCCCTGATCAAACCACGAGGCACATCAAACAATACATCCCTCCTGCAGTAGCTAACCCAGCTTCCAACCAGGCGCAGCAGAGAGGAATCATCATCTGCACTGATGAATCACCCAACAAAGCCAGCAGTCCCATCTTGCACTGAAGTCTTACTCGGTCATCATTCTGCCTTCACAACACATCTGATCTGCTGTTTTCCAGGAAGACTTGTTAAATCAGGGTAAGCCAACCATTCCCTTCTTCACTGGTGTACCTCAGGAAGTCAAATGACTACAAGATGGTTCCATATATCTACTACTAAAATGCTACAGCATTAATCCTGGGTGCTTTCAAGATCTGCACATAACCCACGTTTATTAAAATCGACATTTTACAACAGAAATGCACACACGCACACCCTTCAACGTACCTTCTTTCAGTACAGACTGGATCTGGTACAACCCGCAACGCCCCAAGACCCTCCCATAATAATGCACCAATGCGAAACGGTTGGCTCACACTGAAGCGAGAAACAACCAAGACGAAGTTAACCACAAAAGGTCCATGCAATGAACCAACACAGACCACTGCCTCCCTCCCTGGTATGCTGTTTTTCATGTCTGCATCCCAACTCCAGACACTCCACTCACCAGAAAGCCGCCGTCACTCACCACCGACAACGACATCAACCCACACATGAGCTCCTCATCTTTAGGCTAAACCGCTTTAATGTGATCGTGATTTCAAACACCGATCTGTAAGTTCCATGATGGAACAGACTGGTACTGCCTCAAAAACTTCTGCAGGAGTTTCTGGAAGGGATGTTTCACGCTCTGAATTTAAGACCTTTCCTCCATTTTAAGGTTCTTGCAAGGGCAGCCAAAGGCGCTGGGATCTGATGAAAGGAGGAAATGCACTGCACAGGATGCACAATCCCTCCCTATTGCTGAGCTCTTAACACAGCCATAACAAAATAACGGCACCTATGAACGGGCTTTGCCTCACGAGAACAAGTACGTGAATGGTCTGTCCCTCCAGGCACACCGAGCTAACACACGCAGCGGGGAGCACCCTGTGCAATGAGGCCATTATGAACGACACCCCAACGTGTATCTGTTAATAACTTGTGAGAAAGCAATAAAGTAAAATAACAACCTTAAAAGACAGTGAAAGGACCCGTTCAATGACGCAAAGTTGTCACTGCAGTCAGGACTACAGTTTTCTTTGCTCCAGATGAAGTCAGGGTGATCCAAAGTCATGCAAAATGAGGTACGACCAGAGGTGACCGCAGGAGAGTCCACCACCACACACAGTTACACCAACCCACTTCAACTCACTTCATACAACCCTTTTTTGCAGCTTATTACTATCAGTTACAGACTAGTTAAAGTGCTTAATATGGCAGGTTCAGAGTTAATTAGTTTTACAATTATTTTACCGTTATTATGGGCTTTTCCAAAATTTTAAGTGCTGTATGAAGAACTCCAAATACGACAAATTAGGTCCTTGTGCTTGAAAACACCTCAAGAAATTGTTCCATTCATGACAACTACACCAAATTAAAAATTAAGCGGGGAATAAGCACATTACTTACGAGGATTACTTATTATTACTAGTTACTCATTAGTAAGAAACCTGTTTCATTTCAGTTATTAGTAACTGTTTCATCTAGGCCAACCACGCTGAGAACTCAGACTCCACACACTGCACACACTTTTCCAAATTCAACCCAAACTTGTCTTCAAATACGAAAGGACAAGAGTCTCAAAAGCATCCCAGTCACTCTGAAGCACAAAGACTATCTCCATCAGACTACAAATCCTGACCAAGTTTATTTGACTGGAGGAAGTTTAACACAAAAAGCAGGTGAAGCTGGGTAAAAAATTTAAAAATTGCCATTTTGAGCCAGATTTTCACCCTGAATTGTGGGTACAAACTCCCAGCACAAATATAAGACCTTCTTCCTACGAAAAAATTCCAAAGGCGGCTGGATAGGAAACTAGCAAGTTCGAAATGTTTTCTTCAGTTTTCACAGAGCACATTGTTAAAGAAACAGCAGCGTGTACATAAGAGTGTGATAAATTAATTTTGAAAGTACTACTTAAAAACCCCGAGTATCTGCTTCAGCAGCACCAAAATGTTGTGCTGAAAACACTGGGTAGAAGCCAGAGGGAAACTTGAGAGTGTTGGAGCAGTGAAAGATTATAATTTACATATAGATCCAACAGCAAGTTCCAAATTTCAATGCAAGAATATCATACTCAGACTAATTCCAGTTAAACTGGACATACGACGTAATTCAGCAATTTCAGTGCCGAACAATAAAATGCAATGGTTCATCTACATCAACAGTCTGGGAAGGAAAAACCGTCGCCATTAAGATTTTACCTCACTGCTATTTTCACGCTGTAGGACTTTACGGTACAGACCACGTTCCGTTCACTGCATGACCCGCTCTGCGGGCCAAGATTCCTGCTACTGTGAAGACCAGACACCTCCCCCAGAACCTGGCTTACGATCAGTCATGTTAGTGCTACACGAGGATTCGCCGCAATTAGGACTAACCTCAGAGCTCTTCAGTAAGCGCAAGTTTAGTGAGAGTTCTTTAGGAAGAATAAGGCATTTTCTCGTGTAAGTGAACCAATACCCATTTACAGGACACATGCCAGCTCCTGTTTACGACGGTGGGAGGAGAAAATTAAGGTCCCATCAAATGACAAGGTTTTCAGGTCATTACCTCCTCCCCTGGCTTTTTTTATGCCTCTTCAGTTAAGATGATGACATCCCTCTCTGGTATATTTAATAAAAGTCTCGCTTGACAGAGAGAAACCCCATAAGATAAAAGCTTATCTGCAGTGATAGGTTTTGTAGCACAGTCCAGCACACCAGCACTTCATTAACTTCTCACACAGCTCACTTCCAGCAGCCTTCCTCCTTGGAGGCAAGCCCTGAGCCCAAGGAATTGCCCTCACACCAGGTACAGCCCATGTCCGGTGCTGACCTTCCTCCCTACCCTTCTCATTTGTGCAGTGACACAAGCACCAGTTCAACGCACAGCTGCTGTTCAGCCCTGGCACTGGTGTCTCCCAAAGCCCACATTACGATGTGCATGGAGGACAACAGTGTTCCACCCACAGAGTCATCCCAAAGCTACCAGCAAGCCATCAGGCTCCTGGCACTCTGCAGGACTGACCCACGCGGCGTGGAAATACTGCAGGAGAATCGCAGGCCCTGTGCACGGGCAACACCATGTCTGGAAATCCTGAACTCACCGAGAACATGCAACGGGCTGGTTTTCAACGTACCATACTGCAGCCTTGCCCCAAGAATAAACGGATCTCCCTAAGAAATCCTGCTCCTCCAGCCAAAACCCAGGGCACCAGCACGAATTAGACTACAGCACCCACAGTGAACTTGATTTAAGAGGGGAAAAAAAAAGTTAATGAGAAAAGAAATATAACCAAAGCCTGAAGTCCTGAATAAGCAGAATACTTCTGAAGCAGGAACATCCTTTAAATACTGCTGCCTAACGCTGCAGCACCAGTGTACATACAGGCAGAGTCTATCAGCTAGAGAAATAACCTGCCAGATGAGTTACTCGTACGGCCTAAGTTTCCATTGGTTATCTCCAGCCTCCCTAAAGAGTTAACTAATGTATTTAAGAACACCTTTTGAAGTGCAGTTTTAAGAGGCCTGCTCACTCTCACAGCAAACCTGACATGTAACTGTAGTGCTTAACAGAAGAACACTTAATTAAGTTACTAGTCTGAACAAGTTCAAACATTTTTTTCTTGGACATGGGATGTAAATGTGGTGGGTACCAACGCACCCACAGAGCGCAAACACATCAAAACAATTATACATTAAACTAATGAATTTATTACCTCTCTGTCAGCATACAGAGACTGTTCCTGCAACAATGAAGACATGTTGGCAAAGCCGGATAACTGCTGCCTAGTCTACATTTTCACTGCACAGCAGTGACAATACTATCTTGTATTTTCACAAAAAGGATTTTAAATCCTAAACACTTTTGGCTCTGTAAAGTTAAAGATACCACCTTCAAAGGCGGCTGCAAATTCTTTAGCCCCTTGGGGGGAGTGGGGAGGTAGAGAAAGTCTTTTCTCCACCTCTTTCACATGAAAAGTCAATAAATCAAACTGAATTTAAGAGATTCTGCTTATCATGTCAGCAGAACGAACGAACCAAACTGGCAGCTAAACCATCTGGCTGTAATGGTTAGCAAGAATTAAAAGCATTTTCCAAAGAAGAGAACAGTAGACAGAGGAACAAAGAAAGCTTTGCTGTCTTCCCTGTGTGGCAGAGTCCTAACAGCAAAGATCTGCCTGGTTCATTCAGGTACTTTAAGCACTGTTTGTATACTTTAATACTTATGCAAACAAAGCAATGCAGTGCTCCTGAAGGGTTTAAGGACTTGCTTCTCTGATTTTAACTGCTCCAAGAGATTTCCTGTCAAAACTCACACACACACATCCCTCCCCCC
>NW_010402863.1:79077-88348 GCF_000710305.1 Buceros rhinoceros silvestris | reverse complement strand
ATCTGTGGAGCCGCGGCACGGACCAGATAGAAAGGAGGGCTGATAGAGCAGAAAGGGGGAAAGCAAGATGGCAAAATGTAGTCGAGTCTTCTCCCCCGCCTTCTTTTATGACTTCATTCAAGGAGGCGTGTTCTACTTCCCGGAAGCTTGGGAGAACCACAGCTCTCTGGGAAGAAGAAAGCCAGACAACATGAGAGCATCCGGTTCCTCCATGTTGAACCCAGGACACTCTGCAAAAGAAAATGCATTTGTTAACTTCCTAAACCATATGCCAAATTTCAATCCCTTAGAAGGATGAAAGAAAACCCCCTTTCTGCTCAGTTTTACTTGACTTTGTTATATTAGTGGTATTGCTTTTTTTTATTTATTTATTTTTTAATCAAAGAATCATCTCTGAACTGCCTGTTGCTTTCCTAAGAAATCAGCCTCTTCCTGGAGTAATATATAGCTCCAATGTCTTCTGGTTTTAGTTTTCCCTGATTCCCTGGTCATAAATAAAGTCAATAGGCTGTTGTCTAACTTCTGGGAGAAAACGTGGCATTCTGCTGCTATCCTTTCTTGCTGTGATCCTCTTTATCTCCTTTTTTTTTTTTTTACCAAACCATTTACTCCACAACAGCTCTCTTAACATTCTTTCCTCTTTTGCCAGTTAAACCAATGCCCACTGTAGAGCGAAACCAAAGTAATTTCTTTTCTTCATTTATCTGCTTGTTTACCCTTCATTATCAGCTTGACTGAATTGCTGGCGCTGTTGGGAGATGTTGCTGATAGACCCTCAATGCCTTCAATGGCTCCAGCCGCATCTGCCCATGAGACTGGGAAGAGACAGGGGGCAGTGCTGGGCTGTAGGGCTGCAGCATGTAATGTCTGAAATAGAGATACCCTCGAGGCATATTTCTTTCTTTCTTTTTGATGATTTAGAATGTGTGGAATGAGGCATAGTTTAGCTCAGGGGAGGAAGATCAAGGAAGAGGCTGGGACCTGTAGTGATGATGCTGTGGAAACAGTCTTAGTTGAAGCCTTGCAATTTTAGGAGGAGCAAGATGCATTTTGGGCTCCAAAAGGTGGGCAGACAGATGTGCCCCATGCTGTACTACCTGCAATCTCCCCATACCATGCCAGCTTGCCCACGTTCTGGCCCTGGCATGGCTCTTTTCCAGCCATGTTTCCCCCACTGGTTTTCCATGAAGGTGAGCAATCACAAGAGGCATCCAGGAGCAGGAGCTGTCTCCTCCAGTGTACCTGCCTAACCTGCAAGTGCAGCTTCACATGGGAGGAGCTGGCCTTGCATCAGCTGCTGCATGGTTGGAGCCTACTGAAGACAGCAAGGACAGAGACACTGGAAATGGCAAGGACTGGCTTGTAGTTGTGGGAAAAGCACCTTGTGGGGAAAAATTAACTCTATACAGCATTGTAAAGAAGTCAGTATTTCAAATGAATGAGGACCAATGATACCTAGGAAGGTATCACCTGCAGGCAGTCTGTTGCTGAATTGCTCCAAATAAACCAAGAGCCTCTTAAACATCACTGCCTTTCTCCAAGGCAAAATATCTTGCTAGTTAAGTTGTGTGACCTACAGCATTTCTATCCTGGTGCTCCAACCTGTTTGTGATGCAGCTCCCATGCTTGCACTGGTAGCAAAGTCCTCGACCTACCCTGGTTGCCCAAGACTTCTCCATCCCGTCGTTTCCCATCTCTTTCCTCTTCTCCCTGAGTTGGAAATGGCACAAATTGCCACGTGCTTACATAATCTATTACTCTCCTCCAGTGCCACAGAACTAAAGACGTGCAGATTCACTGCATAAATGACCTCTGACGGGTTGCTAAGCAGTTAACCAGCAGCTACGGCACTCTGTGCAGCACAAGTCAGGGACTGTGCTGTCCCAGTGGAGAATGGCGGATGGTGATTCTTGCCAAGTCTTTACATTGGAGGTGGAGGAAGGAAATTCTTTCTGTCTTACACACACACATACACACACATGCATAAGAACACAAAGACTTTCAAGCTCTTTTTCTGCTAGAGATTAAGACTACTTTTCCATGAAAAGTTCTTTTGCTGGAAATATGTTTTCAGGTGAAAGTATAAAACACAAAGTAAATGTTTTTGTTTAAAAAGCAAACCCACTTTCATCTGAACATATTCTGTCTTCGGGTAGGTGCAAACTAGAAGGTCATGAAGATGCTCAAGTTCTCCACATAAATAATTAAAATCTACATTTTCTGAGGAACTCTAGGAGGAACATTCATAGCAGGCAATGTCGCTGCATTATGGCACTAGCTATCTGGGAAAGAGGGTAGACCTTAAAGGAGAATGTTACATATGTTGTGCCATAGTACTCTGAAAGTTGTTAACAAAATCAATTCTGAAATTAAACAAGACAAGTGTTTTTTTTCTGGTGTCTTTCTGACGTGTACATAAGGTAAGCTGCAAGGGCGTTCCTCTTAGATTATCCTAAGCATGTCTTGCTGTTCCAGGTCAATGCAGTCACCATTGATGGGATCACTCCTTTGTTTAATGCCTGCTGCAGTGGCAGCGTGGCCTGTGTCAACATGCTGCTCGAATTCAGAGCCAAGCCGCAGCTCAGGAACCACCTTGCATCGCCCATTCATGAAGCAGTCAAGAGAGGTAACGTTCAGACTGTGAGGGAAGCTAACAGTAACTGAGGAATATATCTCTTATTGATATTAAAATATTAAAAAAAAAAAATCTTGTCCTTACTGGTACGGATAAATAGACTTGGATTATTCCCAGCTTGTGTGACTCATTGAATATATCTGGGTGTATTCTGCTCTACGGCACTTCAGAGATGGCTATTCTTCTCTCCACAGGTCACAGGGAGTGCATGGAGATCCTACTGGCCCATGGAGTTGACATTGACCAAGAAGACCTGCAGCATGGGACCCCACTCTACGTGGCTTGCACGTACCAGAGGACAGACTGCGTCAAGAAGCTTTTGGAGCTAGGTACACCTGGAAAAGGGGCCAAGGAAAAGCTGTGGTGGTATGAGCCAGCACTGCTGGTCTCTGTGGGCTGCTTCTTCATTACAAACATCATGGGTTACTTCCATAAGAGGTGTTTGGACCACCCGAGTCTGTGAGACTCAGTTGAGGCTACCAGAATTTCACCTGCTTTCATGAAGAACTCATGATTTCCTCAGTAAAAAAAAAAAAACAAAACCCAAACCCTAAATACAGAGACCTCTCTGAGACTGTCCGAATGTCAAAATAAATTACTTTCAGTTTTCTAGAATGATGACAGGAAACCCGGACAATGCTGGCTAATATTAGTGACCGAATTCAACTCTGCATTATGATAAACAGCCATGCTAAGCATTAACTTCACCTACTTCTCAGTGGATGATGAAGACAGCAGTTAAGCTGCTTGAAAGAGTAGTCACTGCAGGTCTAGGCACAGCCTAGGAGCTAGCACAAATTTTTGCTGTCAGCGCATGTTAGCTGACTTACACCTGGTCGAAGTATTGCCCTGCTGATCCTGGGGAGCTTAGGGCAAGCATTTCACTTGCTGTGCTCACAGAGTTATTACAACGAGATACCTAAAAGGGGTTTTTTTTGTTGTTGTTTTTTTCCCCCCAGTAATTAAGTTAACGTATGTTAGATTCTATGTTATCAACAAATTTACAGGGCATGTGTTGTTTTGAACATCTATTGGGTTGAAGGTCAAGCTACTCATCACAGGCAGGGTTTGGTAGCTCAGGGGACTTTTACACAGCACTTAACCTGCTGGGTTTTGCACTGCTGCTATCGAGAGAAATGAAGGAAGCCTGTGTGCCATCCACCGCCTTCCTTTAGCAAGGTGACTGGTAGGAACCAGCCTGTGTGATGTTGGTTTGGAGAGTTCCTGCTCCTCCCCAGATCTAACCACGCACTCTTGTTCACCCAAGGAGCCAACGTTAACATGGGGAAGCGAATAGACACCCCCCTCCATGCAGCAGCAAGGAAATCCAATGTGGAGGTAGTCGTCTTACTGACAGACTACGGTGCTAATCCAAAATGCAGAAATGCTGAATTCAAATGTGCCCTGGATCTTGCCATACCCAACAGCAAAGTGGAGCAGGCGCTTCTGCTTCGGGAAGGTAATGGTTTCCTTTCTTCTCCCTTTTAAGTAGAACAGTATTTACTTTATCTAGGTACATTTTCTTAACTGCTTTTATAAGTAAAGCTCTGTGTGAGTAAATTCTCTTATCTTCTCTACCCATTTCAAACCTACAGTACATGACACAGAAATGGGTAAGAGATCTCTGTTTTGTTGCTATATCTGCCATCAAGCGTTAGGGTTTTAGTGGGTAAACTAGTCAGTTATTTTGTGCTTTCTTTTCCTGTCTACTGAAGGAAAGTTATACACATTTGCCTATTGGGACTCTAAGGATTAAAAACTGCCATGGGAATTTATTCATAGATAGTATTTTAGTACCACCATTTTGTGTTCAGCCTAGCACCAGTCCTGCTTCCTGTGGAAAAAATGACATGGGTGTGTGTGCCCTTGGTTGCCAGGGTGAAGCAGAGATATTTGCCAATCGGGTATTCAGCTTCACAGCACGGTTCATGGGGCTGCAATACCAGCACAAACTAGCAGTGCCCTTTGCAGCTTACTTTCAGCCTTCTTACAATAAATTATTTTTCTGGTCTACTGGAATACACTTCTGAGAAAAAATTAATCTAGATCCTCTTGTGCCATTTTCACCTGCACCACATATTGCCAGAACTCCATGCATCCAATAGCAATATCCCTGGGACATGGCCACTCTGAATTAAGTACCTCCCCTCCTCTAACTTCCTTGTTTCCCAGCTCAGTGATACCCTGTTAGTTGGTTTATGCCTCCCTGGGGCTTTCCCAACATGGAGGGTCAAGGTGAGGTACTCCCTCACGCAGGCAACCTGCCACCTGCTTGGTCCCCACCAAGGGGTAAAGCATGATGTGCACAGAGAGCCCACTTCCAGCTGCAAAATAGCTCTTGGCTGGTAAATTAATATTGACAATGTTACATATAGGCTTTGTGCCGGTCCTCCGCACACAGGTGGGTTTTATGGAGGAAATGAAATATCAGCTTAATATCCTTCTGTCCTACTACCTTTCTCCAACGCTTTTCACACAGAGCTTTAATTTATCATGTCTAAAACTTTCTGGAAGGGCTTTGGTTGAATGCCTCTCACCTCTTCGGACTTCTGTCCCCGTATCTCAGATGTTCAGGGTTCAGCAATGGCAGGCTGCAAGACCAAAGGCCGTGCTGACAGTCGTCCTTCTCCTTTTTCCCTGTGTGAATGGGAGTTTGTAGATAAAGAAATATCCCAATATTAATAATTTTCTCTCCCTGAACTTTATTTTTGACTCTGCTTTCAGCTTGTCACCCTCTTCTCCCTTAAAGTCAGAGGGTCTATAGGGGCACTTCAGTTTTTCCTGGCTCTTCACTTTTCAGAAATGCAGTTTCCTCAGTTTCTTCACCAATCCCTTCAGTCCTGTTTTCAGATACTTCGCTGAATCTAACGTCTGCAAGTGCCCTTACCCCCTACTTCGGTGTTTTCTGACGTCCTTTTATTTGAAATAAGCACCCCAGGTGCTCTTATTTGAAGAGTTTTCTTTCTACCCCCTGACTTCTCTGCTGTGGTAACTTAGGCTGCTCCCTTTAATTGCTCTTTTTCCTAGCTATTAAGTGATGTGAAACATGAAATGTGTTTTTCTAACTGCTTTGAGAGGTGGTATCTTCTTCACTTCCAGTGACAGTAGTACAAGTGCTCTTTTCTATATACCCCGTATTTTTCTATTAATTTCTTCTCAGAGGGCATGTTATCAGCCTGTTTAGGCTCCTAAATTTTCTTGTAGTAAAAGCACAGATTATGAAATTTACCTGGAAGATAAAAAGACAGGCTTTTAAGCATGCACTGATGTCAGAGACTGAGGAGCACTGATAGACTGACATGGATATTCAGAGATGGTGTGATCATGTAAAAAGGCTAAGTTGCAGTTACTCCTCGGGCAGATACCTGTTGAGACACCAGCGCTTGGAAGAAACATGTTCTGTATCTATGAACAATTAACTATATTTGCCATATCCACCCAGTAATGGCTGGTCTACACAGAGCACCTCTGCAGATCCCCATAATCCCTCTTGTGTTTAACCCCACAACACTGCTGGGAGTTTGCTTATATCCTGGGCAAGGGTTATGCATCCTGGCACTCTGTCTCCAGAGCAGGCACCTTTATGATATTTTAAGTATTTGCTCAAGAAAAGATGCAGAAAAGCCTAGCCATGCATGCAGAAAAGGATTTTAGTGCTCCTAGTTTTAAAATCACTGAACCAACTTTGACAACATAAATTAAATATGAACAATAACGTATTTAGCTCTCCCTGACTTCAGCAAGTCATTGTGTAGTGCTTGATTTGATTTGAAAGTCTTGCTGGTGTTTGTTGCTTTCTGACTTATACTGGTGGTGGGGTTGGGGGTACTTGTTCTTGCCTTTGTTTTTTTTCCCAGGTCCTGCCAGCCTTGCCCAGCTGTGCCGGTTGTGTATCAGAAAGCATCTGGGTCGGTCGTGCCTATATGCAGTCCACAAGCTGCACCTGCCTGAGCCACTTGAGAACTTTCTCCTTTATCGATAAGTCTGTGACTATCTTTACACAGGCAAAGAAAGAGGAACAAATGGTTGTTTACTCCAAAATTATTACATCAAAGAAAAAAATCAAAGACATCATTTACTGTCTGCTGTGGGTATCAAACAATAGCTCCTACGTATCAGTGCAAGTTGAAAAAACCTTTTCACAAACAGTGAATATTATGGATACAGTTCCCTCAGAGTCTATTGCCACATCCACTTACGCCAGCCTGAGAAGTTGTAGTACATGAACATCTCACTTGACATGTTTGTAGATGCATGTGCACACATCCACCCACCCACAGACACACACAGAGATTTCCCCAGCATTTAGTGTTGTATTTATTCATATAGCATCTGTGCAGCCTCTTCCCCTTGTCTATCCAATCTCACTGTCAAAATCGCGGTAGTGGCTGTTATTCTTCCACTAGTGTGAGAATGAAAGCCTTCAGGGCCCAATATCATCTCTGTATAATATATTGCACAACTTTTGCCAGCTTTGACTTCACATCCTACCATCTCTTTTCCAAAAGTTTAGTAGAGTCGTAGCAACTTCCAGCAGGCTCTGTACAGTCCAGCCACAGTACGTCCCCTCTCCCTGAGCCCAGCTGCCCCCAACACTGACACATCTTGTACTCTGAAGTGCAAGTGGTGTTACCAAGGCAGGTGCAGGTGTTTGGAGTAAGCCCACAAAAATATGTGAAAGTCTTGAAAGACCTTCATCTCTTCTGAAAAAAAAAAAAAAACCAAAACAAAACCAAAACCACCTAACCTGTGTCACCTGATATCTGGCTGTGTTCATTACATGAATAATTTTTCTTAGCTTAATTCCAGGAAAGAACTACAAATGTTTTCATAGGCACAGTAGGTCAGTTTTCAATCTCCGTCCTTTGCAAGGTTTAAAGAAAAGCAAAGGAATGAGTTTCTGCTCTTTTGGGTTTTGCATACTTTGATGTTTCTCAAGTCCTTGGACTGTAGAGCAGGAGAGAAGCAGAGCCCCTAAGGATAATTGTGCATCACTCAGTTTTTCTTCTTGTTGGATATTGCTCACATGGAGAAGTTTTCAGGCATGTCTGCTCCCTCGTCCCCCACTCTAGAGTCTTTCATTACCTCCCTGGCAGAAGGGATTTTTAGAGCGTTATGAGTTTTCCCATTGTGGTATTAGTTTAAATATTGTCACGGCTAGTAACTTGGACACAGCAGAGCTAAAACTGTGCACATCTTTGAGTTGAGAAATGTGGGATCCAGTGACTGGTGCAATGCTTGTGTCACTCTGTAAAAGCTTGTTTTTCCCATGGTGCTTGTTCTGAGGGGAAAAATGTTTCTTCAGACCCAAATTTTAGTAAACTTCTTCCATGAAACGGGCAATGGTGTTTCACTAGTGGCAGTAAAACGGCCAGTAGAGATTAAAGGAGAGTCTATCTCCAGTTAGCTCAACTTTACAGGTCTGAGAGGCTGATGACATATTTTCAGACTATGAGATGTAGGGGTTTCATTATGAACTATGCATACTGGTACTGGTTTTGACTGCATATACCTACCCATCATCAAGGGGAATTGGCATGCTGGAGCCTGAATACAGGACTGCTTCCAGCAGCCTTTCAGGTCCAGCAGCTGCAGCCTCTCTGGTTTGATGTTAATCCTTTAATTTCACCACAACAATTTTCCTCTCTGGGCTGTAAGTCTAATGTTTCCCGTACTTTCTTACGATTAAATCAGCACAAGTAAGATAAATCGTGCTCCCAGCAGTTAATGAGACTGAATCTGCAATGCTACAGCTGAAAACAAATGTTAGTTTTCAGCCAGTATTTGCACATATTGAATGCTGACGGAGAGAGCTATTGCCTATGAAGTTGTCAAGTGACATGAACAACCTTGTTTAGTACAGTATATCATGAATCAGAGAGAGCTGAACTCTAAATTCTCAAGAGCCTCTGAAAATCAAATACTATCAAGAAAGAAATGCCTATATTAATCTGATGTCAGAAGACCTCTCTCAGTCTTATCTTTACTGCCAGCTCACCTGCTCTGTTTATAAGGTGGCAGTCAGAAAACCAGCTGCTATCTAGAGAGACAGAGTCTCAGCTGTGTGGGTTGTCAGAGTCGCATTGCAATCAAGGAGCTAAGGCAATTTATGGGATCTATTTCAGAATGCGTAATATCGAATTGATTTCCTACTGCGACCATCAATGAAAGCAGTATTTTACTTGCATAGGATTTTAAATTGAAAAAATGTATCTCCATTATGGAAATGCAAAGTCTATTCAGCCTCCCAGAAAGGTTTATGTTAAGGAGCAGCAGAAGCTGCCCCATATTTATTGCTGAGATTGGCTTCGCATAAAAAAACCACCTCACCTTTGCTTCTTCCTGGAGAAATCATTCTTCCTGAAATTATATATATCAGAGAGTCTGGAGAGAACAGAGCCTTGATAAATCAGAAGAGAAGCTCAGAAGTCCTGACGATAAGAAATTTCTTTAGAAACTTTACCTAGACTTTCTTGTTCTTATCTCAGAATTTTAAGTTACTCATTTAATTCCCTGTGGCTGTGCTTTGCATTGTAACAATGCACAGAATTTATAATAATTTATATAATATTACTGAGGAAATAGCTGGAGGCCATATTTAATTTTTTTGCAAATATGCCATCTCATGTGAGAATA
>NW_010402863.1:56274-78972 GCF_000710305.1 Buceros rhinoceros silvestris | reverse complement strand
AGACTGGGACAATTTTCTAGGAGACTACTGAATCTTGCTGGTGATTTTTCAGAATGATTTTGAAAAACATCTGTCAGGTGTGGACACAGCTGCTTTTCCCCAGGCAGGAGAAGGCCTAACTAACCTCAAAGATCTCTTTCCTTCAAAACAAATGGTGTCTCCTCTGTCATTCTAGGTTCATTGACAGTAACCATTTATGTGGGTAAAATACAGTTTTCCTGGGAATGCAGACGTTTTTCCATGCTGCAGTGTCCACATCCCTGTGACTCTATCCCAACAACTGCCAGTACTATCTGCTTCAGTGAAAAGTGCTCAACTGGCATGATTATACAATACAATGGCTATTCAAAAAGTTTTTCTGATGCACCGAGTACAGACACTGACTTGCAGCGTAAATCATGAGCTTGGGCTATGGATGTTCGCTAGCGATATAGTCCCTGCCCCTGAGTGTATTTTGCAGGAGTGGCTTAGATAGGTTGCTGATGGGCAGTATAAACCCAAAAGACTTCATTTTATCATTCTCAATCTGTTGGGCCACTTACAGTTTTCTTATCCATTTATTATGAGAGATCCAGTGTGGACTCAGAAATGCCCATCATGAGAACCTCACAGATCTCAACTTAATCAGATGTTGACTTCAAATCATCATTCATTACTCAGTGTATGTTCATCATTGCTCATGATCCAAAGCAAAACGACATTAAACAAGCTTTGTATCAGCCCTGTCTTTCTCTTTAAAATTAGCAGTCTTCATATCAATGCACCTTTCTACCTGTGGATGCATTCCCGTGTCTCCAAACATCTTTGCAATTCTTTTTTTTAATCCTTCCCAATGTATCTTTTCTCACATCACTAAGCTCTTGTTCGTATGCATGTCTTTCCTGACCAGCTTTCTCTTGGATTCACATATTTCTTCTCTGTCACTAAGAAATCGGTTTTTAGTCACCTCCTTGAGAAATCTATCTGTTCAACATCAGGTGTCTTAGTCAGGGTCAGTCTGCCTCTTTGTTGGATGTGATATTTCCCTTGCTCACCAAGCTGCTGTGTTGGGGCCCCCCACTACAAACCTGTACATCTCAGCCCTCCCTAGCCCTCGGGAAAGGCGTTGGTGTTCAGAGAGCCATTGTACACATGGCATGTGTCCTGCTCACAGGCTCCTCAGCAGGTATATCCTTGTGGGAGCAGGACTGTACTGCCCACCGTGTTCATGAAGAGCTGGAGCAAGTCGTTTTGCCATGCCTGGTGCTGCCTGGGCTATCTCTCCAGGTATGGCATCTCTACTTGCCGTCTGGCTGGCTGCACTTAACTGATTTTCTCTCTGACTGATCAGTGCAGGAGTCATGCCACTGTTGTTCAGTTTGCACTAATTTGTAAAGACAGCTGTGGCAATGATTGTCTTGTTTCCCCCTTGTTGCTATCTCAGCACCCTGGCCCAAAAGCAGGCTCCACAAGTTTCCTTTTAGCTTGAGAGCACTTTTCCCCAAAGAAGGCCACCTCCTCAGGATCATACAACAGTGAAAATAAATCGACCAACGCATTTTGAAAGGGTTTAATGAACAATGTTTCTCACAGTAGACAGGAAAAGTTACATTCTAATTTGATCCCTAAAAGATCTCTGTTTTGATCTCCTGAACAACCTGTTGGGGTCAAGGTGACCTCTGTCTCCTCCAGCACAATTCTACTATTGGCACTTAAGAATCCTCCAGCCTCTCCAGGACTCAAGTTTACACAGCAGATGTGCTAATCCCTGATTTTCTGTCTGTTCAGCTGAATCTCCCATTCAAGGAGTGAAGTTAAAAAAGAGGGAAAATACTAAGCTGCTGAAAATTGTGGTCATACTGGAGAAACTGAAATTTCCCACATCTGGCTTGAGGTGCTCACATCCCACCTTCCCAGGCAGATGCAGGCTCAGAAGATGACTGTCTATCCATTTACCTGTGTCCTTCCTCTTCTTGTGATGGGACATGCCTATGCCACTTTAGACAGTGGGACCAGGGACTCACCTCTTCCTGACTTAATCTTCCCCCAGGGAACTTGAGCTTGGTCAGCATCCATCTCAAGGCATTTGGACTTCTCATCACCCATGCAGGAAATTAGTGTTGTGCTGCCCCTGTGCAAATCCTTGTGAAGGGTCAGTGTCCCCTCCATCCCACTCTCTGTCTGCCACTTGCTGCCCATTCTGCAAGGCAGGAGGCACAAGGGGTGCCTGATACCTTTTTGTCTCAAACCTGACCTCTGCCTCCTGCAGTGCAACTCTACTATTGGCATTTAACAACCCTCCAGTCCCTACCCTACTGGATTGAAAATACTGGTGGTGTGTCCCAGCAGTGCGTGAAGACAAGTCTACTAATTATAATGAAAATATTGTAATAATGAAAAAACATAATAATAATGAAAACATTCATGAACTAAGTGAAAACTCTGGCTGACTATATGCTGGGCCGACAGTCCATGATGCCTTTGTGTATTTTTGTCAGAAATTAACTTTTTCCACATGCCAGTTGCTCCTCATCGTGATTTTTTTAATGTTCCACAAGAGTTGTATAATACGTTAATGTCAAATACAGATTATTCCACACAGACTTTCTATCTAATTTGAAAATTCCTTTATTCTTAAATTTTATACTATTTGTAGAAACTCATGATGTCCATTTCAAGAAAATGGGAAACTATGTCAGGTTTAGAATTGAAAAATCTACAATAAAAGTTAACAGGAATTGTGAAAGAAAGCATAATTTGTATATTCAGTTGAGAATAACATCGGGAAGGTGTGGCGAGAGATGAATCATCAGAGAATGTCATTCTAGCATTTTGTTTAACAAGTCAGCCAACACAACGCATTAGACAGCAAACCCTTGCAACTAATATGTATAAATTTACTAGACATGGATAAAGTTTCACATGTATGAAAGATTTTGATCTTATTTTTCAGTGAATTAGGCTTATATATCCAGGGCTTTCATTCACAGCAATCAGAACAAAGCTATTGTAAACGAACGTAGTCAATACAGCAATTTTTGTCATTAAACACCTAGTCCGTGGTATTATTTTCTACAAGTTTGGGTTACCAGAATCACAAGCATTAACTTGTCTCACTTTCTTTCAAGCGCAAAATCGACGTCTGAGAAATACAATTATGTTTCAGCTATATAAAAAAATGAAGTTATTTTGGTATTTATTTATTAAATACCTAATGAGGTATTTAATGCTTTTAGCCTCAAATATACCAGACCTCGTGGTGGCTAGAAATAGGGGAAAAATGGGAGTCCCAAACTAGTCTTTGTGGCGAAGGGAGGGTTTGAGTATAAGCCTATGTTCTCTTGAAGCAACTTAATGGACTAACACACAGGGCTTTCTAGTTTTGGTCTTCCCCTAAATGTGGAGGTTCAGTGGAAAAGATCTGAAGATGATGAGAGAAGAAATATCCTGCTTTTTAATAGCTTTTCAGGCCAGGAGGCTGCGGTTATTTCATCTAATCTCAGGAACGCGAGCCACAGGACCTCACCCAGTAACTGCGCCAACCAGGACTGTGCCTTGGGCTACAGCGTGTTTTACAAAACATGGAAGACAAGCAGGCTCCCCTTCCCAGCAGACATCCCTAGAAGGTTGCTCTGCTGCTGTTAGTGCCCCAGCCTCAGGGATGTGGTGGGATGAGGATTGTCTTCTCCTTTACATACATCTTCCCACCCAGAGCCAGGAACACTGGCTACTGCCACTCACCAAAGAGTGAGGCAGTGCGCCGTGTTGGAGGGTGCTGCCTGGCCAGAACCTGCTGAGTCAGTGCCTGTAATTCTGGTAACCCAAACTTGCATAAAATAAGATGAAGAAATAAGGACAGTAAGGACAAAAGTTGCTGTGTTGAGTACATGGTTCTTTGGCATTTGCTAGCATCCTGCCATACTTCTAGACGTATGTTACCAGAGACTTGCTAGCAGTATGTTTTTGCGGTGGATGGTTCATTTTCTACCAGGTCTCCCTGCTGGCTATAAAGGTTAACATGCCATAACAGTGTAGAAATTAGACAAGATGGGAAAGGAGGGAGGTTTAGGAATTTCCAGAGAAAACTTGTTCTAACATTTATTTTCTGTCCTAGGAGTGTTTGAGTAAAATGTGGGTTTTGTCTCCTAGGAAGAGGAGAATTAAAGACTCCGCAGGCTTTATGACTTAATCATTTAATGATGCCGTGTCATGCTCCACCAACTTCACAAACATTAATCCCAACCTCTTTTTTTTTTTTTTTTTCCGCCTGGGGTGGTAAGGAACATGCCTTATGATTTCTATTTGGGGAAGAGTGTGTGTGTGCATAAACTTACTGAATCCTGGAGAAGATTAGTTTAGAGCTAGGTTGTTAACAATCTTTGTTAGCTGCATTTTTCTCACACTAGATGCTGACTAAATACCTGTTTTACTCCAGTCACAATGAACAAATGGTTATAGGTAGTGACGATGGCCCTGTGTTTCTTTGAAGGCTGGTGCAGCAATTCCCATGAGGGTGATAGGGTTTATTAACAGCGGAAACAAGGCATATTTTTTCACATTTTACACGTTAACAACAACAAAATATATGCCAACTAGCACTGGCTGAGTACAGGGCGCAGGATGGGGGCACAGAACAGGCAGTGGTCAGCAATTGCCGCATTTTCAAACATTACATCAGGGTGTACCTATCCCCAAATGTGTTTTGAAGAATATGTCCACTTTTCAGATGGACCTTCATGAATTGCTACTTGCTTAAAGGTCATCCTCAGGCTCTGTGCAAGCACTACCATTCCCTTTTCATACTGTCCCCATTACAATGTAAGCCACAATATTTTTAAGGACACTGTCCCAGAGGCACATCCTTTGATTATTATTTGTATATCATTATCCTACAGAGGGATGCTTGCTCTTAACTGTTTCAGAATGTGAGTTCCTGCTGCCTGTAGCCTGAGATGTGTATGAAGATACTTTGGTTTTGTCCCAGGAACTTTGTGCCTTTCATAACTGAGTACCTGTCGAAGACCACTCATCCCCAAATGTCCCAGAATGGCTTCTAATTAATGAATGAGATAATTTTGGTTTGTTAGTTGTGCTTTCAAGGTCACTACAGATTTCCAGCAAAGTGTATATATGAAACATGGCATCCTGAATAACTACTGTGACTAAGGAAAAGATTTTTTCGGTCAAGTTTTCCAAGGCTTCAACAAAAAATTTCCTCTAAAACAATGCCAGCAAATAACACCAGCTTGTTTCCACAAGCAGGTTCCCACAGACTGTTGGTGAAGAGAGGGTAAGAAATTTTACCCTGATCCTGACAGTGCTTTTTTGCTATAAGTGCTTTCCAGTTGTGCCCCTGAAGTGCTCTCCTCCCACCCACTGTGGGCAGCCGTGCTAGCAAGACACCACAGATGCTCCGCTGGGTCTCTGCGGGGATGGCAGCTCATTTGACATTTATTAAAGTCTTTGAGTTGAAATGACTCATTCTGCGCAGAAAATTTCCCTGTCTGCTACTCACCCATTGTAAATGGATGAGAAATATCCAGGATTTTCATGCTTGCAGCAGCTTGGGAAGAATTATGTTTTTGCCGCTGGCCATGAAATCCCTTGTTAGGGGGTTTGTTTCTTTTTTTCTTTTCTCTTTTTTTTTTTTTTTTAGATGTGTCTCAGGCATAGCAACTAAAAAGGCTCGTCCTTGGGATATTTTAACAGGCAATTCTCTTTGCCAGTATAAATATCTAGTAATCTTTGTCCTCATAAGAAAGGGGAAGCTGAGTGAGGGGGCTGCTCCATATCTTCAGATGCGTGCCCCAACGCTATCACAAACAGAGGTGATGCGAATTCAATATCTGGGTGCAATCCGCTCACCTTTTCAAGATGGAAAATAATTTAGAGAACTTTCTTTTTGTGGTCTGCAGCTGCAGGCGGTTCCAGGTCTCTTCTGAAGAGGGGAAATGTGCAGAGGACTGACCCCTCCAAGCAGTCTGAGAGAGTGCACAGACTTGGAGTATGCATGAGCACAACAGTCTGGCCCCTACCACCTCCCTGCATCCCTGCCAGGTCAAAACCTGGGTGCAGACTTTCCCCTTTCCACCACCAGCCAAAGGGCAATGGGGGTCCCAGGGAAGATCTGTCATTCCTGGTATGGGACACAGGGGCTGATTCCAGGACCTAGTGTGGAATGGCCCACATGCCAGGTTAGGTGCAGCCTTGGGAGAGGTCAGCTGGAGCCTGCCATGCACCATGGATGTCCCCACAGCTAGGGGAAGGGGCGGGTCAGGTGGTCCTGCTACTTTTGTCTTCATACTTCGGCTTTAGGTAAGTCTTGCACTCTGTACATTGGTTTCCAGAAGTGGTTTCCCTTCTGCCACAATATCAGATATTCGCCCAGTCTGGATGGGTGGTAACTAGGAGAAGCTTTTATACTTGTCACTGTGCTCAGTGCTCAGATCATAATCCTCTAGGAAAGGAAACTTATTTCTACAGTATCTGCATTATGAATCAGCATCCGTTAGCTGTTTCAGAGGATTTCCAGCCTCCCACAAAACAAAAGCCAAGCTGTGCTTGTGAACAGCAAAAGGAAACATCTAACAAGGCACACTGCTGCTGTAGATAGCTGCTCATTTCAGTCCGAGCTTTGCATTCGCAAGACAGAAAATATGGATAGCTGCTGATCTGAGAGCTAATCTGTCCAATAGCAGGTGTGCGGATTTCTTAGGACTGAAGATAACGTTGGGAACAGTTCAGATCCTCTGAGTTTGACGGAGGTTATTCCACAAGCCCTCTTCTCCACAGCATCACATGCCATTTTCCAGGAGCAGGGCAGCGAGACAGATATGTAGTTCAGGAGAGTCTAGTATTTTCACCCACTTCAGTCATTTGCTAATAATATTTGTCAAAAGCAAATGAGAGCACCAGCAATGCCAGCAAGATGCTGGAGGGAACAGAACCAGATGCAAGGTCCAGGGACATTTTCTACTTCTGCCCTTATTGCCCAAACAGTTGAGCTAGCAGTGTAGCTTTCTGCAGGCCATTTTTGGAGGCCACCAGAAGCCCCTGTTCAGGACAAACATTTAAGGGATCACGGGCTAATTTTTGTATAAGCCCGCAAATTGCATTTTGTACTAGTGACAAGGTGCTGGTGACTTTCCCCTTGGGGAAGTCCTGGAAGGTCACGTTTGTGAGAATAGCTGGAGCATGCTGGCTGTTCCTATTACAGGCAGAAGTGTGCAAAGATAGGTCATGTGAGGGGAAATTTTTAGAGGTGAACTCCAAGAAGGCATGGAAAGCAGCCTACAGGTGTTGGTGGAAGAGCTCATTGCAATGCAATGTGCTACATGAGCAGTGAACATTTAACCCCAATGCAACTGGGGAAGAGGAGCAAAAGAGCAGTGGAGCCCTTTAATTAGATACCTCAGTCCCATGTGCCTTTTATCACCCTCTCATCTGCCTTTCCAATGCTCCTCAGCTATTACGGCTGCTGCCTCCTGATACTGATAGGGAGTAAGAAGAGAGAGCACCTAGGGAGAGACTTGGAAAGTTGCTTGGTTTGGTAAAACTCTCCACGGGCCTTTGGGCTTGGGAAGATGACTCCTTTGCTGCCAGTCTCCATGCTGGGGAATATGCTCTGAATGGGACATGCCACCATGAGCACTGCTTAGCAGGACTCAGTCAGCTGACTTCAGGCATCACCTGAGCTTGCCTGTGATACGTTTTGGTTTTCTCCATGCTGGTCTAATCACTGGGATTGGTGAAAAACTATCAGAATTTTGTTGTTGTTGTTGTTTTTAAAAGAAATTTTTTTCTCTGACAAAAATGAATGTCCTTGTGGAAATTATTTTGCTTTCTTCAGAAATGTCTATTTTAGACTGGTAAGTTTGGGAACCAAAAAGCTTTGCCAGTAAACCAAAGAATTCCCACTGTTTTTCAAAACTAATAATAAGAAGTTAGAAAAAAGGAGAATCAAAAAATTGAAATCAGCTCTGTGTCTGAATTTGGGTTTCACTTAAATTTGGTATTGGACAAGACTACCTTACAGTTAGCAAAATTCTAGGAGACTCTGGTAGAAAAACACCACAGTTCTCAAGTACTAGGTTGAAGTTTTTGCTGTCACTACACCTACTGCCTGCTTACTGTTGTGTACATGTCACAGGAGATGATTTCGCCTCACTTCAATCTTGGCAGTGTTGACAAACCATGATTACAATTCACGAATCAGAACAAAAATTCCCAAGAAAGGTTTGGAAACTCAATGATTTGGAAAAAAAAAAATCAGGGTTTGCATTCTTTTTGCATAGGCTATAGTGTACAAGTTTTAAACACATTTCAAAAAGCAATGCCATTACTTATTTTGTAGCATACAAAGACACTTATGCAGCTTTTCACTCAGAGACTAGATGGTGAAAACTGGAATGTTACTGCTCTTCTGTGTGAGGAGGATTTCTCTAATTCCCATTTTGCCGCAAAAGAATTAAAGAAACTTGTGCATAAGATTTCATGCTAAGTTAGTCCTGCTCCTGGGAAACCTTCCATACATCTGCAATGAGTTAAAGCTCAGATCCAGGTGCTACTGACACCAAGACGTGTTTCTACTTTTGTTCATGGTTTGTTGGCTTTGATATAGAGATTCTTTTTAAGTAAAACTGCCAGCCTGCATAAGGGAGCAAGAGTTACTTGCAGAAGTCTGTCTGGTCCCCAACCAGGCTGACAGAATGTTTGCAAAGGGAAGTTTCTGCGAGAGTGAGAGGAAGGGAAAATGAAAACATTGCATCTCAGAACAACTGCAAGAGAAGGAAACTTGAGCTGAGGAAAGGAAGTTAGTTACAAGAACTGGAAAATAGAATTAATTTCTCCAGGGGAGAACTTCTTTACTCTCTGTCTTCTCAAAGATTTCACAGCTTTTCAAAGAAAACCCAGGTACCTCCGGAAACGACACCAGTGATTCAGTACTCCTGTGTACAAGCTCTGGCAGATTTAACTGCTGTGATTTAAAATGTGGTAGTTCCAGATGTTCGCCTTGCTCATTGGCTGGAAATTACTGCCTTAGAGGACCACGTGACATGTGCTAGTGTCTCAGGGCTCAAGTTTACAGGCTGGAGAATAAAACTGCTTTCGTGGGGTTTTAAGCTAACACAGTGGTCTGCTAACAAAGGCAGTTGCAGCACCAGTGTGTGGTAAGTGCTGCCATCCCTTGTAAGGGTGTGGGTAAACACCGATGAAAATGAGAATTGGGGCAGGATGCAACAGTTTAGACCGCTGCAGCTAATCTTCTGGAGTTGTCTGTCAAAGTCCTCCTCTCTGAAGTGTAAGTACCCCAAAGTCAAGCTTTTTTGGTTCAGGCATCGGACAATGCTGGCCTTCTGCTGGAGGAAAGACATTTCACTCCAAGCTGTTGCATCCGGAGGCTGTGCAGTATGAAGCCACAGCACTGACAGGTGGTCAGAGTTGGGTCACTTGACGGTGAATCTAGCCATATTTTGGAGGTGTATTTCAGCTAATTAAATGTACACGCCTACATCTCTGCTCATTTTATAGAGCTCCCTTTAAAATGCCTATTACTCTTCATTAGCTCTAAAAGAAAGGTAGGTTTTCTGGCTCTGATTCTGAAGTTAAATTGAACAAATCCCAACACATCCAATTTTCTGAACTTTTTCTGTAATTCTATGGTTTGCGTCCTCAGAAACTAATGCTGAATTTGCATGCCAAGACAGGTTGTGACACAGCAGTGTGTTTTCAGTTTGTAGCAATGTTTGTTCTAATAATAATAAAAAAGTTACACTTTTCCAAAAGAGTAAAGAATAATAAAGTATTTTCTGTGATGAATAATTGAAGTACAGTTTGAAAACTGATTAGCAAGTGGGGAAAAAAATCAAGGTAGTAGAACATTTCATTGAATTACCTATAAAAACTTAAAATTTTGAAGAAGAATAATGTGATTCTGTTTATAAGATATTCAGTAAACAGTAATATTGAGTGTCATCGGTTCAACTTTACTAAGGTGCACTTTTATTCCCCGAGGATGGTTGCATTTGAATAATGATGAGGTGATTTCTGTAGCTAGCTCTGTTTATGAGGAACTTAGCATTGTAAGTGCTATTTAAATGGAAAACAGTATTGTGATTACTAAATGCTCTGGTATGTTTCTGTGTTGTGTAAGCTGGTTTTGATCTGTATTTGAAGTTATGTGCTGTTTATCTTGAGATCCAGGTTGGTGCTAAAATACGTTCCCTTGTTACTGGGAAATTTCCTGCTTGCTTCCAAAAAGGATTTCCAGCTAAGGAGGTTCAATGAATCAAAGCTTTCTTGCATGTTCCTGGCATCCAACAAACATGGCTGTATAGACCCTGTAGGAATCCTCTGACTTCAGGATGCTTTATTTGTGGAGTTTCATTTAGCCATTCATATCAAAATGATTCTTAAGAAGCAAGTGATTCTTAAGAAGATTTTTTTCACTCTGCTCTCTGTGTCACTAATTCAGCCTTTTCACCCGTTGTGCCTCTACTACAAACTCAGCAGCAGAATTTAAAACTAGGTCCCTTACAACTGTAAAAAGTACCAACAGTGTTAATGTGTGTGACACAGAAAATTACTGAAAGGTGAAATCTGACCAAACTGAAAATAATTTTTTGAGGAGAAGCTGTGCATGTGCTGGAAAGAAGCTGTGGTGGACACCACACGGGACAAATACAAAGGGTGGGGAGACCCAGGAACCTGCATTTTCACAAACTGCAAGAAAAATACTTATGATTTGAAAATAAGGTCTCATTCGTCATGGGTGAGGGGGAATTCATCAGGGGCATCAGGGGAAATACTGTTATTTCATTCCTCAAATTACATGTTAATCATCAAAACCAATATTTATACCACTTTCTCCACTTACACATTTTTTTCCCCCAACATTTTTATTGCAGAAATTTCAATGGCTAAGACACAAATGTAATTTCCAGTCAGATCAAAGTGTCCGTTTGCATCCAGCATGCAGGGCCAACCGCAGGAGCCAGGAGGCATTCAGCCCAGAGAGCCCTGAAAGAAGCTGGCCCTCTCCTCATCCGTATTCCGTCAGCAGCTGCGTGTCAGTGTGTGTGCCCGGGTTGCCTTCACAAATTCCCTGTGGATAACATTCAACCACTGCTTGTATCTTTTAACATAACATTATTTTTAAAGATATGGACAAAGAAACCCTGAATATGATTCCAAATCTCTTGTGTGTGTTATAGATAGGAACAAAAAAATGAAACCAAGTTGCTTAGGCTCAGCTAAGTTAGGATCAGCATCAGTTAGGATCAGTAACTTTGTATCTCAAAACGCAACAGAGGTCCAAATTCTGTTCTCATGGACAAATTGAAAAAAAAAACCCAAATTATTTTTTACTTATGTGGTTTAGGTGTTTGCATGGAGGTTCTGCCTACTTGCACTTGTACACCAATGAGCAAATATTCAGGGACAGAAAATGGATTTTGTGTTTGTAAATTATACTAAGTTGGGAAAGAAAATAATGAAAATGGAGAAGATCTGTGAGAACAGAACTTTTGCAAACAGACCCAGAGAAATGAGGCGGAGGTCCTCTGGAAAAAATGTTGGCATTTTTTCTCTGGTAGGTTCGCAATGTTTGTTTTAGACCGAGAAATTGCTGAAAAATAAATGGGCACTGCTCATACAAAACTGTGTGAGAGTGACTCAGTGAGATCAGTTGAACCAGGGGGAAGGAAATGAGCCCGTGCAGCACTGCGATTTCCAACGCAGGGCCTCCAGTGGGAAGCATAGTTCCCCAGACATGTGGTTTCAATATCCATGGGGCATACGGCAATCACCGCTGTGCAGCAAACACTTGGTTCTCTGTTTCTCGCATACTGTCAGGGTTTGGCAGGTAAGAGGGGCGGTTTTGCACAGTGTCCAGCATCCAGGTTGGTGCGCAGCAAAGGTGCCTGTAAACAGCTCGCTCAGAAGTGGTGCAGATCTGTGCGTGCTCGTATCTCTGTGGGTTTTCTTTGCAAATCCCCTGAAGGCAGAGTTTGCTCAACTAGTTGAACTGGCTCTTTCTGTCTTGTTTTTTTGGCAAACTAAGAATTTCCTTCCTGATAAAAACGGACAGCGGACGCCCCGATTGGGTGCTGTGTTGGAGAGGATGTGACATCAGGCACATCTCTCGCTTCGCTGGATCACTGGCTGCCTACCAGGGCAGCCAGGGAGCTGTTTCGTTAAATCCCAACCCAGGTACTCAAGTTTCTGCACAAAGTGCTGCCAGCACCAAGTCCCAGTCTGCTGCAAGGTCTGTTTGACTCATGCGTTCAGAGTCTGCTTAATAGATCACTCCCACAGCTGGGGGCTAGCCAGGGACGATGGAATTTGAACTCTCGAGACCGACCACGAAGTGAAAAAACAAAAATTGGACAGACGGGGCTGAGATGGATGATGAGGGAACAAATCAAAATGCCAGCAAATTGCAAGGAGCCAGAGGCCAGGCGTCTGCAACATCTCTGTCAAACCCGCTGATGAGGGGTAAGTAACGCTGCTGCCTCACCACAAGCCTTCACCTCTGCCAGCGGCAGCAAAGGGCAGGGTCAGGCTATGGTGGCATTCTGCTACCAATGTCCTGCTACCATAGCGAGTCCCACAAAACGTGCCCATCCTTTTGCAATTCAGAATGTATTTTAATAAGATATTCCTATTTGATACTGAATTTTTGGTTGTTTTTTCATTGTATCACTGAGACTGTACTGCAGTTTGTACAAGTGGAAACGAATGCAGCACTTGAACCATAGCATGCTGAAAAAGAAATTGCAGTGTGGCATGTTTGACTTAGATTAGTGCCAGATGGAAGCTCAGCACTGGCTCGGTTCCTCTTTTCTTTTTTCTTTCTTTTCATTCCCTTCCTCCTTTCTTTCCTCCTTTCCTTTCTCATTTCTTCTTCTTTTCATTTTTCCTTTCCCTTTTTCTTTTTTTTTTTGTTTTCTTTTTCTTCTTATTCCCCCCCCTCCCCTTTTTTTCCATTTTCCCTTTTCTCTTTATCCTTTATCCTTTTCCTGTTTTCTTTCAGGTAAGGACACCCAAGTGTTGTGCACAGGCTGAGCCACGAGTCCTAGCAGGTTCTTCTGCATTGGCCAGGGCATTGTGGTCAATTGTGACCAATGCTGTTGCGGTCACCAGTGAACAGTTATTAGGACAAATGGCCTCACTCTGATTATTGCTCTGTTGTCTGGCCCAGAGCTGTTGAAAATATGACATGGTGACAAAAGACAAGTGATCTAACTTCACATAACAGTTTAGATAGATGTGTTCACTGTAGCTCTGTTTTTTGAGAAGCTACTCCTTCAGCTCATGGTGAGTGCAGAGGGAATGAGGTAAATTAAGATAATGTGGCTTTACACTCTCCTCACTTCTTTCCTGGGCTGTTCAGGTTGCTTCCATTCATATCAAATAGAAAGTCAAGACCCTAAAACTGCAATCAGTTTATCTGCTGTGTTGTCTGCGTCTCCTCATGCATGTCACATATGTACCTCCTGAGGCTGAGGCGGGAGGGAAGAGTTGGTGATGTTACTAACAGTATGAATCAAACAGGTCCACACTGGAGATGAGCTCCAGCAAAAGGGAGTGTGGAAGGAGGGGACCCCATACACTGTATTGCTGCACACAGATCATTCGGTCCTTTGAAAATAAGAGTTCAGACCATTCCTCTCGTGTCTTCCCGCTCCTTAGCGGAGTCAGTAAGCTCTGCTGGCAGCTTACAGCAGGAGTGTATTTGGCTCAGGCTACATATATTACAAACTTTAGGGGAAAGCCTTAGAATATGAAAAATACCGTTTGTAGTACTGTTATATATAACACCATAGGCATATGTATATACAAATACATATGCAAGAGCAAACCACCACTGAAAGGTTTTCAAAGCCTGTTGCAAGCTGCACTGGGGATGACCACTGTAGAACGTAACCAGCCTGGGGATAAGCAAGGACTGTGAAACACCTTCCACATGGTCAGAGGCTGGAAAAAGATGCTTTCAGCCATCACCACAGAAACAAATGCTCTTCCAGAAAAGTCCTGTGAAAGCTCTGACATTCACAGGGAGTAGTAAGAGTTTGTGTGTTAATAGTTATTATTGTAAGGGTCCCTCTGTATACACCACCCTGCCAGCATTCACGTGCCCAAGTGATGGCACTGGAATAAAATATGTGACCTGTTAATGTTACCTCAGGATTGGATGGGATTTTTGGTGGTGAAAGGGGAGCTAAGGGACCCAATGTCACTGAAAGCCAGCGGGTTTTGATGTCTAGATGCTGAAGCTATTGAGGCCTGACTCAACTTGCCTGTGGACTAAGGTGTGGGTAAATCTCAAATTTGGATGAATAGCCTCATTCCTCTCTGGAAGAGCAGTTGTACATATTTTTAGCAATTAGAAATCCTTGTTCCTGTGGTGGTACCTAGAGTGAGTGCAGCTATGCCACCCACATACACTGGCCTTGCTCCTTCATGGGCAGCTCTGGTGGGCAGAGTGTTTTGAGAACTTTCCCAAAGGTCTCTATTTCAGGATTTCAGAAGTCCATGGACAGTTAACACTGGCATTTGCTTAGGCTTCAACCAAAAGCCTGTGTGTGGTCTAAATACTGGTCATTTATGTTACTGACAGTGTAACTCTTGTGCTGTGCAGAAGGGGACAGTAAAACCCCAACATCCACTGCAGCCTCCCTCCTCCTCCAGATGAGAAGAATGAGTTCCAGCCTGGAGCAGACAGAAAATAGAAACTTTGTGGTTTGCTGGAGGATGATGCCCTGGGTGCAGGCACTGGGGAAATTTGCCTTCTCCTGCGGGGAGGTTGCCTCCCCAGTGTTGACTCCAGGTAGAGGTGTTCACTGCAGACGGAGCTAGTGTAAGAGAAATGGCAGCTTGGGGCCATGTTGTTCATGGAAACCATGCAATTAGTCATCAGACAGGCCTTTAAACCCCCTCTTCCCAATATATCCAAGGCTGGTGTGAAGCTACTCTTCCATTTAGGATGAAAGCCTCTGTTCCTCCCAGTACAGAATTCCCAGCCAGATCATGACATGGTGGCATATACTTCTTTTTATTTTCCACTGGTATTTATTTTTGATGCTTATGTGGTCAGTCTTAATTTGTTGTTAAGACTCGGCAAAGTGCAAGCTAATGGCCAGTCCAAAGATGACTATAGTCTGGACTGCCTTGTTTTCAAATCTGAGTTGAAACCTGCCTTTTGTCAGTTGCTGAAGAGATAAATTCTGCACATGAATGCGAAGACAAAAACATGCGCCTCCCTCTTTGTCACCAGAATTCTGACACGATGATGTAACAACTTGGTAGTTTGCACAAAACCTGCCTGTATTTGTGTGGCCAAAAAAAGGTCAAGCTGCAGCTCAGAAAACTTGTTCCTCAATCTACATTTTTAGAATTGCTATATACATGATCTCCTCCCAACTCATGCAGATTGGGCAATGAAATTAGTTCCTAAATATGAAAATCAAAAGCTTTTTACAGAGCCCGGACACACAAAAAATGGTGACACAGGCAGGATCAGCAAGAACAACAGCATGGTCCGTTAAGCATTACTCGACACACACCACATAAAGCGAAGCTATTTTAGTCAATTAATAATACTGTGCTTTAATAATTATAGGATAGCTTGGCTATTCTTACAAGACCAGAAACACAGCTTCTGGAAATGGCTTGTCCGTTTGCTGAAGTCAAAGGATGTTTGCAAACTTCCTGGAACTACGTGTTTGTTGTTGGACATGGCCCATGGAACACTGAAGGAGGCAGGCAGAGCTCAAATGATGCTAATATCAAAGAATATAATTTTCTTAAAAACGAATTGATTTTATTCCTCTTCATTTCATGTGCTTGGTACCATCCATAAAGCTGTATTTAGGCTCTAATTTTGGCCTTCTAATTTTGAGGTTTCTTCTAAATATGAATCACATCTGAGTTGATGAATCTTTCTGTGCCTGTGAAGCCTGAGTTGCTTCTCAGTTTCTCACTTTTTTCCCCCTTGGACATTCATAGTGGAAGTAATACAAGAATGGAAAAGATCACTTGACTCATGGAGTTTCGTCTCGTTAGCTGTCTCTATAATGCTAAGTAAAAGAGATTGGGACCATCTCTGTCTTTGAGACCAAATGGTGCAGGCTGACCTGCATTCGTATCTTCACCTGCTGGAAGCTCGATGCTGAGTTATCCTCTACTTGACAATGCGAATTTACCTACCAAGTCTACACAGTCTCTGACAGTGTCTCATAGTCACAGGCAGCAGTGGAATAGATGGCAGGTTTCGAAGCATCTACCAAACACCTGGTCTGTAGGCCAAGATCACCAAACATCTTCCCAGTTCTCTGGCAACAAACTTACCATCTGAAGGAAAAGACCCAAACCCACAGCTGTAACAAACACATGCCAAGAGCAGGACAAGGCTTCTCCAGGGCTGATGATCCCTCCCAGTCTTCTCTCCAAGGAATCTCTCCTTCAGAATTCAAGGCTGATTGACAGTCATTTTAACAGCACCTGTGAGCAGGATATACTGATCAGGTGACAGAAGCATCAACCACCAGATGTGTCCTGTCTCTAATCATCATCAGTCTCCTGTAAACACAAAATAAACCTCCTTTCTGGTGGTTTCCTTTCACGGGTGCCCAGTGATAGCTTAGATGAAGTAAATATAAACCTAGCATAAACCAATGAATGATACAGTATTTTATACAAGCCCTCCCCCTTTCCCTTCCTCTATTTAGGTAGCAGCCATAACCAGAGACAGGGAAATGAGGAGAAATGGTGAAAATCATGAATCAGCTGCTTGTCCAATCATCCCTGTTCCTAAGGACCTTGTTCCACAAGTTGACTCCTTTCCAGACTTCAAACACACCTTGAGGTTATTTCTGGGATGTCACTGGGATTGTCCTGTGAGCCAGAAGCATGCTGCAACATTGTTAGGGAAGGATTCTCACAAAACAACATGAAGTCTTCATTATTCCGCTAGATTTTTTTTTAATTAGTTCAGTCAAATAAAAACTATTACAGGGACCAGCTGAGTTCCCTCTTGTGATGTGTGTGTGACTGCTACCAATTTAACTAGCTGCTTGTTACAGAGACTCACACTTTTAGCGTCCAGGAAGGGAAACACTAAAATTTACCCTACTTTAGTCCATTAATGACCCATTGTTCAGAGACTGTAAGATGCGATATTTACCTATTTGCAAAAATGTGCTGTACAGACAAGCACTGTGATAGACATCAAGTGGCTCAAAAATAGTGTATTGTAGTAGCAGAAATATCCTTCTGCCTATACGAACAACATTAGACAAATGTATTACACAGTCATCAAAGAGGCTTTCAAGATTAATTATAAATCTACATGCAGGCCTTCTGCCACCAGCATGCCGGCAAAAAGTCACGCCTCTGCGGAACATAGATATGCAAGCAGAGATCTTCTATGTGTGACAAACAACACATTTCAGATACCGCCATCTTCAGGTCATGATTTACTTAGTACAGAATTTTTCAATCATAAAAACATTTTAAGTCTCTTTTTATGTCCTTTACTGAGCATGCTTCAAGGCGAGAGGGGAATAGCCCAACAGGCTGGGAGATGACTGTCACAGTTAGTTATCACTTTGCTCCAGCACACCATGGCATAGCCAGAAGGGGCAGGACATTGGCTGTGAGGAGTTCAGCTCTCCCATCTGCAGATGTTCTATAAGCACTGACATCATTAGCCAATCTGTAAAAATATATTTTCAAGAATTATGGTTAGATTTTGTTGCTGAAGGCAGTCTTCTCACTGTTAAGCATCCTGTTCCACACATGATCTAGTATAGTCCTTGAAACCCTCAGCAAATAATTGAAGTCAGTCATTGGTGTTTTCTCCATAGTTAGTGGAAGGAGACTGGGATATCTCCAGACAGTGTCAGAATGTGTTTCCAAAAGAAGCTCAGTAAAATGCCCTCTGGGAATGCTTTTCTTCTTTCCCAGGGGGAACCTGGGCCATTGACACAGACCAGACACTGTTTTTTGAGGCAATGAATGCTGGAAGAATGAAGAATCTCTCAGAGGGATTATTGTTGTTAGCTGGCTCTGAGCCATAAAATCTGTAATAATGAAGAACTGCTTCTATTAATATTTGTATGGTATATATGTGCACTTTGTGATTTCAGTGATGCAGAGAATACAGCTATTACTTGAGATACAACAGTGTGCAGGCTAACATCAAACACTTGAAAAATGAAAGGCAAAATCAACAGATAACCCAGTTTGTGTCCTTGTACTTTGGTTCCTTCTCTTTTAAGTACTGTTGAGTCTATCCCAGCTCTGAGCAGGGGTAAATGACTGAGCAGCCGTACTCTCTTCATGGTCCTTCTGAGCTAACTGGTAGTTAATGTGCTTGTGAAAAAAAAAAGGCACTGGAAATAATTCAGAGGGACAAGCTCAGTCAGAGCAAATACCTCTCTTGTCTTCCGAAGGGGAGTGCAGTTGCTCAGTGCCAACATGGGATGAGTTAAAAACACACCCAGAGAGAAGGCATCCTCTTGTCTCACTCCCTCCCAGCAGCTGCTCTAAGAAAAGCTTGGCAGCTTAAGTAACAAAGTAGAAGAGGTTTGCAGGGTCACACAGCTGAAGTAAAGTATACCGATGAAACAGTCCACAGAGCTGTTAGCTCTTTTTCTGACTTTGTCTTTATACAGACTTTGTTTCAGACTGGTCTCCTTTACACGATGCCTCTATCCACGGGCGTCTGCTTACTCTGAAGAAACTCATCAAACAGGTACCCCTCTGCCGGGATGGTATAATCTCTCCTGGGTTTGTTCAGTGGTTAAATGCAGCCTGTGATTTACTGTGGACCCTCCATGGTGAGAAAATCTTGTTGATCAGAATACAGTGAAATTTGTCTGTAACTGATTTTCTTTTTCTACAAGCTGTTCCACACCTAGTGCAAACTCTGTCCACTAAGCTGATGATGTACTGAAATATCCTGGGTCATACCTTAATTCTGGTGCAGGTAATGGGACCCTGGTCGCTGGGATTTTCTGGCAGCTGGGGAAATTCTTCTGCAACTTCTGTGTCTGCAAGCAGGCTTTGGTGCCCTGAGAGGGAGGCAGCTCCAGACCCAGACAAGGGTCCAGTCAAGGCTTCAGTTCAGCCAATCACACACCTGTTTCTGAAGTGCCTGAGGGTATCTGGGCCCCCTACTTCTGCTGGAGAAGCACAGGGCTATAGAAAAGTGATTTCTGAACACCACTGCTTTCATTCTTCTACATTCTTGGATTTAGCCTGTGGATTTGGTTGATGGAAAAGAAAGGGGTATTGGAGACTCATCCAGCTTAACCTTCTGAAGCAACAAGATTGCTAGAAACAAAAGATCCTATAGAATCAAACCGATGGTTCTAACGCAGGGTCTGGCTTTCCTTCAGAGTATGCTTCACCGCAAAGAGCAGAAAACACCTTGGAACTGTCTTAGGATTTGATCCAGTCAAACAACTGCAGACTCAGCAGGCAGGAGGTCAGAAGGCTTAAGCGGTGATGTCAAAAGACAGCACTCATGACCCTGCCAAGAACTCTAGTAGCCATTTTTCTATTTTTTTTAAAATTTTTTTATTTATTTCAGATTTTGCTGTTCATGGTATAGTAGTAATTAAATCATGCTGAGTTCCTAAAAGGGTGTCTGTAAGGACCCAACGGACCACTCACTGCCTACAGCTTTCTGAGTCAATCAGCAGCGTGTAGAAGGGATGACCTCTGGTATACTCTGGTATACTGTGACAAAGCATACTCCAGCCAAATCATCACAGCCTCTTTCTCTGCTTATCTGTTGAGATGAGTAATTCCAGGCAGTTGAGAAAGGTCTGATTACATAAAGCTTTAAAGCTAGAAATGGTTGGGGTTTTTTTGTTTGTATGGGGATTTCAGTAGTTAGTTGTAATGACATTTTCCATTATTTTGTTAGGGGAGCGATGTTAATCTTGTTACAACAGACCAGGTGTCTCCTCTCCATGAAGCCTGCCTAGGGGGTCATGCTGCTTGTGCCAGCATCCTATTAAAACATGGTGCTCAGGTGAGTACTTGATGGACAGACCATTGTCTCTATTGTTATTATGTTGTATTATCACATTTAAATGCTAGGTGATGTATTATTTCTTGTCAGCATATCACCGTGTTTTACATGTATGTTATAAAATACACTTTTTAATAAAGCAATCCAAAAGCACAGATACAACCAGCAGTTATTGTTGTTTCTTAGATGAAGGTGCAATATTCTCATCATTTACTGAAAGAATAAGGGGAATTTCCTCTTGCAAAGGGTTTATAATCCTGCAGAAGTTAAGGGTGTATTTTCTTTTCTGCGCGTGTTAATCTCATCAGTGTCAATATGCAGAGTCTTGAGTAGAGGTCTAGGACTGTTCAGATCAAATGACGATAAAACGGGAAGAAAATGGAAACAACATGCAGGTAAAATGGTGAGATGGGTGTGTCTCATGGCTTCTACTTCTCTAGTTAATGTCAAAAGTATAGTGAATAAGAAAATTAAGTCATTATGTGTATCTATTAACTTTCAGTTTAAAATTTTTGAAAAAAGGGGTGGGCTGCAGGCTTTCAGCTAAAAATGGACTGTTTCAGGAGAGGGTTATGGAAAGATGTGTTTCAGCTTAGATAACAGAGAAACAGGCACATATTTAACTTCGTAAATTGATAACTCCTGAGAGACCCTGCAGCAGCTCTGGTTAAACATTCTCTAGCAGGAGAGACTTGGGGGCAATTTTTTAAAAAGACTTTTTTTTATTATCTTTTTAGTAAAAAGTTGTAATCTTCAGAAGCAGTGGGTAATTTTTATGAGAAATCAAATAAAAAAGTATTGAGAACTCTATTTTCTGTTGAGAAACCCGATAATTTTCATCTATTTGGAAAAACTGAGAAGTAAAAAAAAAAACCCTGATGTGTGGATTTTTTTTCCCCAGGTGAATGGAGTTACTGTTGACTGGCACACTCCATTGTTCAACGCTTGTGTTAGTGGCAGTGTGGCTTGCTTGAATTTGTTACTACAGCACGGAGCCAGCCTACACCCGCCATGTGACTTGGCATCCCCCATCCATGAAGCTGCCAAGAGAGGTAACCCCAAAGGCATTAGCACCTCCTTTCTGTGTTACTAGTAGTGTATTGAAAAGGGAGAGAGAGATAAAGAAGATAATTTTCTTGATTTAGGTCATGCGAAATACCTTCCTAGCTGGTCTCATTATGAGTGGTGCAGTTCCTGCCACTGCTTGTGCCTACTGAGGGCAGCTCAGCTCTGCTCTCAGGGTCTCTGAGTTCATGTGGTGACACCTGGAAGGAGATACATTGTCCAAGTCAGCTACCTACAGTTGTCTGGCTATCTTCAAAAGCAGTGGAGATAAACAGAGTGATTCGTCTCATCTTTGGTAGACATCTGAAATGAGTCAGATAAAATGCGAGGGCTTTAGCCTGTTTTGCTAACCATGCTTTATAGCTCCTGTTTTCCAGGTTGGAAATGCTGAAGTGGATGAAAGTATTACACTACCATCTCTTGACAAAACGTTGAATCTTTGCCAAATTACACTGCTGCAATAGAGAATTTGCTGAAAAAGCATGCCTGATCTCTGTGAGCTGACTCTTCCTTTATCACTTTCAAGGTCACGTCCAATGTGTTGAACTCCTCTCATCCCAAGGGGTAGATATAGATCACAACATCAAGCATCTAGGTACTCCGCTTTATGTAGCTTGTGAGAACCAGCAAGTGAATTGTGCCAAGAAGCTTCTCGAATCAGGTAAAAAGAAAAATAAAGGATGGTGTACTTTTGTTTCCTGCAACATCTATCTTTGGATTCTGTTTGCATCAAAGATTTAGAGGAGCTCCTGCTCTGGGACCTGGAGATGTTTCTTGCTTAACAATAGCCCTGGGTTAAATGTAGTAGCAGGGTACACAGGGTCTTCCTGACCCAGGAACTGAGCTTTACAGCTCCCAACAAAACGATGGGTGATCCTGGATTTCTCATGGCCAGTGGTGCCAGCATCTGTGTGTGTGATGCTGTAGTTATCTGAAGTGGGCAGGAAAAAGTTTCCCTTTTTTCTTTTTCTCCCTCTTTACCCTTGTCGCGGTTTGAGAAGGGGGGCTGTTTCCCCCGTACCGAAAGGGATGCGATGGACTGGTGTGTTTTAGCTGGGAATCCTGCCAAAACACACAGGAAACTTTTGATGCTCATTAAAGGTACTGATAAGGGCTTTAGTGAGCTTGTTAGGCTTTACAGGAGCTAAGGAAATAACACAGGCTACATATATGCGATAGAAATAGGAGCGTTTAATGAGAGAGATGCCCTTGAAGGTAAAATTGGACTGGGAAAGGGAGAGAAAGGGACAAGGGGGAATAAATACAAGTGTACAGTATAAACTCTCCGATCGGGCTAATTCCCGCTGCTTACAAACTTCACCCCACACTGGCTCACCACGCCGGTGGGGCGGGGGGGAAAGCAAAAGTCTGCCCATAGTTGTCCATACATCTGCGCAAAGCTCGATCATGGGTGCTCCCGGAGGCAAACCTGTCTGCAAATAGATCTCTTCTCCTTCTGGGGTGGCTGTAGGGCCCTCTGCCAAGGAGGAACGCTGCTTCCAGACTCCCCCCACACACATCTGCGCCGCAGGTCAGCCAAGTTGCGTCTTAGGGGGAATATCATCAGATTCCGCTGCGTGTAGGGGCTACTTCATCGCCTGCAGGGATAA
>NW_010402863.1:55363-55805 GCF_000710305.1 Buceros rhinoceros silvestris | reverse complement strand
TCCTTCTTCCCGGAAGCCTGGGAGAACCACATCTCTCTGGGAAGAAGAAAGCTGGACAACATGGGAGCATCCGGTTCCTCCATGTTGAACCCAGGACAACCCTAAACTCAATCATTTTTACATAGTATTTCTGCAAACGTTTTAATTCCCACAAAGTTCATAAAAAGTTTGAAACATTTCCAACACAGAAAAAAGTTCAGCACCTCATACTTTGCGTCAAACAAGCCTAGTTAGAAGTGTAAGCACTCAGATAATACACGACCATTTCTTGTTATCCACAGTAGCATAACTCTTCTAAGCCAAAGGAGCTATATAACCTAAAGTAGCCACATAACAAGTACAAAAATGATAGACCAATAAAGTCACTTTGGAAAAAACAAGCGAACATCATACAGATAATCTTTTAGGTAGGTCACTATTTAGCACAGTGATTTTTTTTTTT
>NW_010402863.1:43695-55303 GCF_000710305.1 Buceros rhinoceros silvestris | reverse complement strand
TAAGAAGTCAAATACAGGTTAATGTAGATATAATATATATATTTGCTATTATTTTCTGCTTTTGGTTTTGGGGTGGTTTTTTTTTTTTCTGCCTTCTATATATGAGAAAGTGTACTAAAAAGGCATTATAAATAGTTTCCCCCTTCTTAGGAAACTTAGACTTGGTAGCTCTTAGCCCAGGATAACAGATGGGGGAACACTCATTAAGGGTACTTATTTGTATCCGCCTCTACCAAGGACCTCCAGAAGTTTTCCATCCTCACATTTTTTCCCCATTTGGAAATTTTGAAATTTGGAAATCCCACTGGCTTAAGCCTCTGGTACAGAGAAAGTTGGAACCCTGCATATATTGTAAGGGAATGGGAATAGGACACTTGGATGCGGAGCAAAGGTGGGCTACAGGTGGAACTACATCTTTGTCCTGTTTCAAGATATCCACGGGCTGGGCTGTGAATGAAGGATTCCTCACTCACCATTCCTCTGGGATAATTTTCTTGGTCACAACCCCATTCCTCCTTAACCAGTGTGAGTTGTACCTGTGCAAAGTGTAGTACCAAGCACCAGGGTAAGGAAATACACCTCTGGGTGGATGCTACAGGGTTCATGGATTATTCAGAGAAACAGCAGGTAGTGCAGAAAAAGGCAATAGGCTACTGTGTAGTCACAATTCTTTGTTGTTTGTCACCTCTTGGTGTTCAGGAGCAAATGTGAACAGTGGGAAGGGCCTGGACTCTCCTCTACATGCAGCTGCCAGGAATTGCAGTGCAGAGCTGGTGACGCTGCTGATTGACTTTGGAGCGGACATTTGGGTGAAGAACGCTGAAAGCAAGAGGCCGATGGACCTGGTCCCACCTGGCAGTTCTGTGGGCCGACTGTTCCTGCAGAAAGAAGGTGCCCCTTAGCACTTATTTTATTAATTCACTCAGGACTCGTTAGGGGAAAAGCACACAAACTGCTGAAGGAAGGCTATGCTATTCCATGCTACTAGCACTATAAAACTGAAAATAACTAAGCTTACCTCCATGCACAGACATACGGACACTGTGTTTTCCAGTGTCAGAATACAGCGGTGCACTAGCAGTGATAACAGCAATAACTCATCTTCTGACCTCCGGGTTGTGAATCTGCATCAGGAAGCAGTTGTTGGAGCTTGCAATAGAATGCAAAATAGAGTTGAGGGTGAAAAACCAAGCAAAATGCTCCTTAGAAATTAATGATAGCTTTTTCTGATTATCTAAAGCACTGAAGTCAGTGGGAGTACCTCACTTCCCTTGTGTCTGAGATGAGAGAGGAGCCAGGAGCATTATCTGGTGCTCACCAACAAATGCAGGCAGCAAATTATCTCTGATAGGAGTTGAGGCTAGCTAGTGAGCACTAGGACTTCGGTTGTACAGTATGCTGACCTTCAGGTGTGTGCCAGATGCTGGCTTCAGCATAAATGCAAAATTGCAACCAGAAAATTTTTAATGTATGTAATACTGACCAAAAAAAAAAAAAGTATATTAAAAGACTGATCTTCTATTTTGTTATCCTTTACTTTTGTTGTTGGCACAAGTTCTTATGTAGGTGCAAAAGTATATTTAAAACGAAAGACTCAATATTATTTTTTTGGTGAGGATTAAGGAAAATTGCACAGGAATGTTATAATGAATATATGTATGTATATACATTTATACAGTAGTTTTTTTTTTAAAAAGGCCAACTTTATGAGATGAATAATCTGGAAGTATTAAACTGTAAACTTAACCTTTAGGAAGAGCTTATTTTCTACCTGTAAAAAAAGAAGTTCCAGGTCATTTTCTTTTATTAATTATGAATACTTTAATGAATTATAGAGAGAAATTTTACTTACTATTCTTGAGGAAAATTAGAATAAGATCTCTAGTGTCTACTTGTTGGTGTACTCGTGCTCTTCTTTAGATGTTACCACTCAGTCACTAAGCTGTACACATTAGTAAATAATCTTGATTTTTGCTATTTTACACAAGCTGTTGCTGATGTGGCCCATGACTGTATAATGCCAGTTACATACAGATGTGATTCTTGTTATGAAAAGATTTACTCCACGGTATAACTGGAATAACAAAGTGATGAATTAGCCCTGCTTGAAATAGTAACATGAAAATAATATCATGAAAATGACTGTGCTGTGCATGTCATGTATGAGCGACAGATATTTCGTTTCCCAGCCTCATCTATGGTGCACAGAGTAGGGACCTTTTTGAGCTCCAATCCCCACTGTGTTAGACTGCTGATTCCCTTGACATTGCATGTGCCCTGTTCATTTGAGATAGAAAACATATTTCAGGCACACCCAGTAGAGCTGGATCAAGAAATGCTGCTTGGGCTAAGCTGACAGCTCAGGCATTAACGAACTTTTCTAAGTGCAGTGCAGCAATCATAATCAGAAATTATAAATGCCTGAAGGGCATTTTGCTGTTGAATAGTGTTTTTCTCATGTTCTCCCACGTGCTCTTCTCTGAGTAGGGTCACGCCTGAGGGACAGCTGATGACTAACTTCTTTGGCCAGCTGATAGCAAGCTGGGTGAGTGGTGCAAACATTACCTCTCTGGTTTCACACAGAGGTTTGGAAATGTGCTGTGGGAATCACAGTCACCCCACCAGCCCCATGGCCCCTCTCCACCAGCACAGCTGAGCTGCTGCTCTCCTGTCCTGCTCCCACGGACAGCTCATCTCCCCCAGTGACACAGATGCAGGGGCTAGTGGCCCCATGGCCAGGGCAGGCTGTAAGGAGCGTGTTTTGCCACCACAGACAAGTCAGTCAGTGTGCTGACCCAGTCGCCCTAGTGCTAGTCCAGAGGAGGTGTTATACATGTGCTGGTCTCCCTTTCCCAGGACTTCACCATGCTACTGGATCACCACATACCCTGCTTGTGGTGCAGGGACAATCCTACGTGTGAGTGGTATTATTAGCTAATGAATGATCCAAAAATGCATGGTGTTTTCAAAGTGTATGCTTGCACTTGATAAATATTTTTCTGTGTAGTGATGCTGCTTGTGTTTCCATAAGCCCTTAGGTTTTGGTGGGCTTTTTTTTTGAATGGAAGCTTTTTCTAAGAGAAGGTTGCAGGCCGGGCATTTATCTGTGGGATCAGAACGACCAAACACATGCGCAGTGCGACATAGCAATAGCCAGTTTAACTTCCCCATGTCAGCTTACCTTGTTTTGTACCCAAACATAGGGTAACTAACTCATTTGCAGACTTCTAGAAGAAGAGTGCAGCCCTATGCTCAACCCTTACAATAGCACAGCAGCTTTCAGCCTTGCAGAGCTGCTGGAAATGTGTCCTATACAAAGGAAGTTTCAAAAGCTGATTAAAGCCGCCACCTCACCGCGTTTTTGATTTAGACCCCATTCTTTCTCACTGCACTGCACTCCTGAAACAGCACCAACATTTAAGCTCTCCAGTGATCGCTATCCTACCTGCCTAGCAGGCAAGCATGAAGAGTGGCACCTAAACTGTCTCCTCCCAGCTCACTCATAGGCTTTGTACAACCTCTCTTCTTACCTCTTCTCCACTCCCAGCATCCAACTCCCACATCCATGCTGGCTGCTGCCCTGTTCCCACCCTTCTTATCTGCTCTCCTACAGCCCCCTCATAACCCTGTGCACATCACAAATGACAAGTGTGGGGGCTGAATGTTGATGGGCACCATGGTTAAAATATCACACAGAATCTAGCTCTTCCTGCAAAGGATAAGTGACCAGAATAAGCGTACAATGTCATTACACTTAGATTTAAATAAAAAGCACCACAGATTCTTCAGCAGAGCTTGTATTTATCAGCACGGGACAATGCAGACAAACATAAACCTCCTCACACTCGTGCTGCTTGAAAGGGACTGATACTGCTAATGCTAATTGTAGATGTGTAATGACAGAGATTGAATAGAATAGAGGTGGGCTTGAACAGAGTTGCAGGTGGGCTGATGTCCTCTGGTGGGTGCAAGTCTGGCTTTTCACTGCTGAGCATTCTGGGGTCCACATAACCCTAGTGCGAGGTGGGTTGCAGGAGGTGGGGGAGAAACAGTAATGCACAGCTGCTGTTTCAGCTTTACAGTTTTGGGGTGATAAAGCCATGCTGTGTAACCTCTTCCCTGGCTCTTTCTCCAGGGCCGCTGTCCTTGATGCAGTTGTGCCGCCTGTGCATCAGGAGGTGCTTTGGACACAAGCAACATCAAAAAATAACTGGACTTCTCCTCCCAGATGAGTTGAAACATTTCCTTCTCCATGTTTAAGCCTTTCATGTTCAAAATGGTGCCTTTAATAACACAGCAAGGTTTGTTGAGGAAAGTCTCTTTTCTCGTCAGTAGAGTTGCCAATGCCTGCAATGCTAATGCATGATAGTTGTTGGTAAAGCTGGGGTGCAAGAAGCACAGGACTGACCAGCTCGTTCAGTCCTTGCTGTCACTGCCCCCAGCCAAACTCGTCGTTTGGAAAGGAACAGTTCTGCATGGTTGCTGGGTGAAGCTTGGAATTGTGATTTGGGAGCCCCCTAGAAAGCATAGACAATGAGCATAGCTTGTTGATAGGTCTCTTCATTCTCTGGCACAGTTTCAGAGGGCTTGTGGCTGACAGCCCCTCACAAAGAAAACACATATCCCAGCTCAGCACTGACATCACCTCACGTATACATTACGGATTTAAGGATAGCTACACTTTCTATGCAAGCAGCCTGTCATCTGTGAGGGCTGTACCCACACCACTGTACAGATCAGGAAAGGAAACCCAACTGAACCCACCTGCAAAGCAAGCAAGGCCCTCTGGCAGATGTTATTTGTTTTCTAAGTGTATCATACTGCCGACAGATGAGCACCAACCCACAATCATCTGCATTTAGGCCAGCTTTTGAAACATGAGTGTCTGCCTTGACAGCAAGTAGGTCACTGTTGATGGCAGCTCCCTACAGTGCAATCATAGTGGAGAGAAAGTTTTTAATAATCCATTAAAATCACTTATTCCTGATGCTTTGAGTCATAAGGGAACTACACTTCAGAACTACAAATTTTCTCCTTGTAGCATCTTTTTTTTTCCAAGGACATAGGCTAACAAGCTGTCAGTTGCAGATATTTTGTGTTTCCCCTTTCTGTCCTGAAAATTAGGTGATATTTCCTAAGTATATCTAAACACATATCAGAAAAATCATCAGCTTCTATCCCCTTTCCCCACCCAAGAAAAGAGATTGTCTTAAGAGTGAGATAATTTTTCTGTTTCTTGGAGACGTACTACCTCATTCATAACATTTTCCATGGGCAAGTTAATAATAACACCTCTAATCTGTGGTCATACAACAAACAATGAAACTACTGAAATTAAAGTCCATTCCAAATTAAAAACATAATGGATAATTTCTGCCCCCCGCTTCATTACTGAGCTGTTGGCTCAGTGAATGCATCCCTCAGACAAACATGATGTGTGGTTCTTACTCCACTGAGGTCGTAAGGACAAATATTTCCTCTAGCTAAACTTTAACACTGAGGTTTTTTCTTTCCCTCCCAGAAACATGTCCTGCTGCCACAAACCAAAGTGTGCTTACAATCACTCTGTGCTCTCCAGGGCACTCCCCTGGAAGTATCAGCTGCTTGATACACATGGTAGTGAGGGTGCTGCAGCCTTGAATCTTCTGCTGCCCTGTCACCTCTCCAGCTTTGAACTGTGGTGTATCTGCATCACCTGGGAGCCACGGCACATCCACCACCTCCCTTGAGGGGCTACCACCATGTTGCCCCTTCATTGGAGGAGCAGTCCATGTACTTTGGTGGTTTTGGAGATCCTTTTTCACTTTGCTGCTGAGACTCCTGCAAGAGTGGACTTGGTGTGCAAAAAAGGTGACATCATCATTAAAGCCAAGGAGATACATTGAGTCCCCATCTTGTATGTGGAGAAACTGCCAGCCTTCAAATACGCAAACTTCCTTTGATGTTTACTAGTGTGCTGGCGTGTGAGGTGCCAGCCTTCCCCTTGCATATGGAAAGTTGAAGAGGATGGATCAAACTACCTGGATGCTTATGTTTGATGTAAATTACAATTCAAATCCTCAGATGGACAACATGGTTGCTGGCTACATGTATTCCAGTATGATGGTTTATTTTTTTTTTTGTGTGCTGACCAAATACAGCAACAGAAGTTCTGTTGTTTTGTGGGACACTAAATCATACCCTAACAGAACAAAATGACATACACACTTAGGTCCGTAAGTCCCCGCATGATAGTGACACCTACAAATCTTCATTAATCCAACCCACTTCATCACACATAATTTGAGCCATATAAAAATACACTGACTAGATTAAGACGGCCTTCTATATTCTTTCTCTCCTGCTGGGGAAGAAAAATAAGACAATTGTCTTCATAGGCTGAATAAAAGTGGGCATCTTGGATGAAAACATGGATTTTTTTCTAAAATCAGAATCTTGGTTAAGCTGAATCTGTTGAACAGGCAGAGAACAGACAACGAACCTAGTGCTTAAATTTTGAAGAATCAGGTGTGAAGAATCCCTGCTTTGGTGACACATCTGAAAGCTGAAGATCCAGCTTATTATATTTCAGATGATGAAGAACCATTTTTTACATATATTAGTTTAATCATTTACCTTTAAGCATCTTATTTTGTAGCTTCAGCCAATAGGTTTATAGAAGTAATGCTAAAACCAGGAGAAAATTGGTCTGATAAGGTGGTGAGAGTGTGTTCCTTCTAGATAGTTTTTCTTCTGGAAATTTCATAGTGTGACTGTGTTTACTTGAATCCCTCTGATCAAGTGTAATTAGGATGAATTCTGTATGCTCAGCTGGTATCGTCTCAGTACGTTTGCTTATTTATTTTAATATAAATTGTGATCAACACTGGCAAATTGCTACTTTATGCATCAACACTTACCCAGTTAAAAACTGTAGAAGTTGTGCAAGATGCAAACTGAATAAGCTCATTATATGTGAGGTTTGGATCTTTGGATCTTTTTCTGTATTTGAAACCTTTCCAAATGTTATGCTGGACTTGCAAGATTGTCAGGAATGTATTTTATCAGATTATTTGCTATTATTTTGTAAGCAGTTTAATGGTAGTCAAGCCACAATTGTAAGAGATAATTGCTCAAAAATAAATGGTTTATACTCTGTTTTTGATTTTAAGTAATTTTTAAATCATAGCGTTAATTTTGTGGATTGTATGAGACTATGGAATTTTGAAGTGAACACTAATTTATTTAAATCCTGCCTACAGGTGAATAGTGTACAGAATAATTCCTTCAAACAGACCTATAGTGAACATAAGACTAAAATGCAAATACTGTGCAAATCTTGCCTTTTGCTAATGTTTTAAGGTAGAGTTGGACTCCTGCGATTCTTTTTCTACTCACTTGAGGGTTAGTGAAAAGGAGTCAGAGATTTCACAAAGTAGGAAAAGTATGAATTAAGATAGTCACCATATTTAGTTTGAGGGGTTTTTTGCTGACTTGATTAATTCAGTTTGTTTCTCCTGTTTCCTCAGCAAGAGGTACAGGTGATGATCTGGGTGCCTCTGTATGTGCCCACACAACAGGAACCCTTTACTGGAAGCAAGCATGTGGAGAACCCTGTATGGTCAGGGGTCCAAGGGGTGTCTGCCATCATCCAGCAGGTACACTGTGGGGCTGAAGAGACATGGGGGGGCAGTAATTCCCCCTCCATTAGATGCATCTCTGAGAGTCTCTGCCCACAGAGATGAGCTGATAGAGAGAAGGCAATGCCAGCAAATTGCTTTACAAGATGTTGTTTCTGCTGGATACAGGGCTGCTTATGAAAACTGTGCAACTAGAGAACAAATGCCTCAGCAAAAGAAGACAACTGATTTAAGCAAGAAAATTCCCTTTTAATTTATTGAAAGATGTCTGATGCAACAAGTCATTGCAAGATTCTTTTGGCTTTACAGCAATTGTTAGGTGGGATCAGCCATGTTGCATGTTCTTTATCCTGCAGTTGTGTGCAAAGGTCCACAGATGCCCTGTCCATTTCTTACCGTTTCATTTTTTATTCTTAGCTGAAAACCACAGACATCCTAATCCAGTAAATGTAATATGCATCTTTGGAGCACATGCAGAAAATGTACTCTTGCATCTCCACTGACATGCATTTATTTCAAGATGACTAAGAAGGAAATAAATTTTACTTTAACTAGCTTAGCAAAATGGGACAGACCAGCTACAAAATAGCATGTTAGTGGTACTAGAAGAGAGAAGAGTGCTTGTATTCCTAGACTGGGATGTATTCAATTACCCTCAGACTTGTGTTCTTGAGATCCACAGGTCAAGGACTTGATGCTCCTGAAGCCACCTTTCCTTGCTTAACACCTGCCCTGTATCTGTCAAAATGAAGACTGCCTTGCCCTGCAGTCCCAGCCTGAACTCTGGGGATTATTCATTTGCATATTGAACATTTGTTTGTCATTTCTTGATACATTGCTCAGCTCACTACTCCAAGGGGCGCTCATTTTCATGCACTCAAGCAAAACTGAATGCAAAAGTGCTCTCTAGGATGCCTCAGGGAGTCCACTTTTTTTTTTCTATTTTTTTTTTCTTAAATGACAGCAGTGATTACTGGAAAGAGAAATGTTTTGAGTTCCTATACCCCTATTCAACACAGTAAACCTTATTCCAGCCCTACCTGAGTGCTCAGGTAGCACAAGTAGCACCTGGACAACACCAGGGTCCTGTCACTGTGCAACAAGATTTTGTTGCTTTTCTATGCCAGGCGAAACCTTTCTTTTCTGAACTACTGCCCTTTACATTTTTAAAGGACTTGAAACTCATTAATCATCACTGATTCAGGACTAGATTCATGGCTTTAGTGCCTGTGAAGTAAAATTGAGTTTGTCATCAGTCAGCAGTCTCACTTCACGAATTAGACCGTGGAGTCTCTACTGAGACTGGGGCTTTTGAAATCCGTAGTGCTTTTCTTTCTGTGGTCTGAAAAAAACAGCAGTAGCAGTTCAGGCGGCTCTTTGAAATCACGCTGACTCTGAATCCTGAAGGTTCATACAGACCCTGGAAAGATGTTATGAATACAAGTGTAGGATTCTCTTGCTGTCATTGAAACTGCACTTTTTATTAACTTATTTTGGGGATGGGGAACAGTGTTGGTTTTGCCTTTGATTAGATAATTGTCCCAAAACAGGAACTGTTGGTGTTGTGAGCTTCTGCATGGAAGCTTCTGTGAAGTCCAGCAGCTAGTTTGCTCTCTCCAGTCCTCCTGGATGGTCCATCACCCCTGTACATGACTCCGCTTTTCCACCCACCTGATGAGCATGAGGGCTGAGGCTAACAAACTCTATCCCTTCTAACTGTCTACATAAAAATTTTCCTGTAAGCTGATAGGCAGCACCTCTGGTTTGCCAAGTCTCTTCAATGAGAACTATAGGTATCCCTTTCCGAAGGTTCGTTCCTATCCCTCGATTCAGAATAGGTGACAAAAGCATTTCTGCTCTTCAGCTCGTTAGACCTCGGTGAGCACAAGGTGTGAGCATAACCTGACTTTCTTGGAGTGAAGTTTATTAATTTGACCCATAGAAGAGGCAAAGCACTCCTCAGGCTCTGGGAGTAACATCTTACTCTGTACACTGACTGTGGATGGAGATGGCTTTGCTCACAGCTTCCAGTCATTTTTTTAGTTAGCCAAACACCCTACCCAAACCCTTTTCCTCATAGAGCAAATGTTAAGAAGCAGCTTTTTCTCTCTTTCAAGCTATAATAACTTTTATGCTTTTTTTAGGCTAGAATATAAGCAAAACCAAAACCAAACTGTTCAATCCAAATCAAGCAAATTGCTCTTTTTTTTGTTTTTGTATGAACGGAACAAAACACACGAACACACAGTTGGGCTACTGGGACATTCTCTTCAGAAGAGATAGAAGTGAATTCACATCCTCCCTAGAGTGAAACAGGTTCAATATCTTTGTTGCCCCTGGCACTTTGGAGATAGAACCTCCTCATTTTTTGTGAATCTAAGCCTCTCTCACCCAATGTATCCAGCAACACCGTCTAACTTGAATTCACTAAGAGCTCATCACTGATAGTGACTTGGTACATAAGACCGTAAGACCAGTCATTTGGATTAGGGCATCCTGGGGCACAAACTGGCAGCCCTGGGGGGACAAACAGTTGGCAGAGTGAGAGGAGCCCTAGGGGGCTGCCATGGGGCAGTAGATGCTGCTGGTGCCCTCAGGGCCTGGTTGTCTGTGTAGCCATGCAAATCCTCAGCATCCATCGCACCCTATAAAGAGGAGATCTGTAGATCCACCATGTATTTTGGATATGGCTAATTGCCCCCATTTGTTGTGCAGAGTTTCTACCTAATTTTATCTGAGAAAATGAGCAAATGTTTCCTACTCTGTTCTTGGTACAACCTGGATAGTCCTCTATTTCATTTCTTCCTCACAGCATCTTTTTTTCCTAGGCCAAAGACTCCCAGGCTCTTTAGCCACTTCTTGGACAGGAGCTGGGTGACCAAAATATTGTGATTTTATTTTTAAACAAAGTACCCCCCACCAAAAAAAAAAAAAAAAAAAAGAAAAAAAGGAAAAAATGGCCAGGGCTACTTAAATCTTTAATGCCCAGACCTGTCTGTACTTGTTAAAGTTTAAAAAAAAATCCCCCCCCCAAAAAAAAAAAAAAAAAAAAAGGAATAAAGGAAAAGATGGCCAGTGCTCTCTAATGCTTCCCGGCTGCTTTACTTGTGTGACCTGTAGTGTTTCTTAGATACTTCTCTGTTCTTGGCTCAAATAACTGGAGAACTTAATCCAAAAGAAATACCCAGTGAAAACACCCTCAGCTCAGTTGCTGAAGGAGTTTTGCACATGCTCTCTCCTTTCAGTTATCTCATTCCCTAGAAATTATCTTACTGGTTTGCACGCTTACCCTGCATTAAAGGGGGACTGCTGTGTGCAGAGGGCATAGCACAGAGAGCTCTTCTTTTCCCAGGATAATGGAAAAGGGATTGTGCCTGCTCACCGCACAGTCCAGAGCTTGTGTCTTCTCTCTCATGTGCTGGGGCAGCTGAGCAGAGATGTGGTCAAGCAAGGCATTTCTTTACTGTTAAGTCTGATGTTTAAAAACCCCCAAACCCCCAACTCCTATGAACCAGGACTGAAAGCCAGAACACTGAGACATGTGAGGTAGGAGTAACTGCATAATTCCTGGCTCGGGACACTGAGAAAGGAATTGGCTGCCTTTCCTCTCCCACAGCAGCATCCTGGTGCTGGCTGCCTGCTGCCCCAAGCATGGGAGACCTCCTGGGGCAGGAGTGAAAGGGGCAGAAAAGCAGCTGACCATGGGGGCTGTCAGCTCCACTTCCTTTGCCTACCCTTCCAGTCAGTGCTAGGTTTAGCCAGCAGATGGTATTGCTGGCACACACCTCCGCAGAAAAGTTCTGCAAGAGGAATAATCAGGGAAAAAACTGAGATGGGAAGCGGTGCTACAAGTGAACGCAACCTCAGGCTCACATGAATCCAGGAATCGCCTGTCATTGCCATGCCCATCTGAATGCCGCGTAACTTTCATTTTTTACTGTCCTTTTATTGACCAGCTTTTCCACATGGATTGTCTGAAAGTGGAATTC
>NW_010402863.1:30394-43570 GCF_000710305.1 Buceros rhinoceros silvestris | reverse complement strand
CAGGATGCATACAATACTCAGGATTTCTCTTACCTGATGGATTGACTGTGCTTCATATTTTATATATTTGTTTTCACGATTCTTAGATGCTGTGAAGAAAGCACTGGAGAACTCTGGAAAAAAAAAGTGAACACAAGCACTCTCACTTGGTTGCTGATTGTCGACGAACTGGTAATTAGAGGTATCCTGCGGCACTCCCAATCTTAGAAAGGTCTGCTCATTGACTTTTTTTTTTACATAGCACTTTGCTTAAGATATTTTTCCCCCAACATCCATTAACACTTGACAGAAAAAAATAACAGTTCCAGAAAATGGAACATCCATACCTACTGAATTTACATATAATTAACCAGTTAGACACTGAAATTGGCCTCGGTGTTCAGAATGAGTACTTACTGCAGTATAATACCCGTCAAACCCCCTTTTCTCTTCTGAGGAAATAATTACTATTGCCAGCTTCCTAATTTCACAGGCGGGTTGTTAAGGCTTTCTAGACAGCACCTCTAGGCAAGAGTTCTTCCTGTTATTTATTTTGGATGGCAGTGCTGCTTAGAGCTCCTCGAAGCCTTCTCCTAACAAACAGGCAGCACGGGACTTTACAAAGCCATTTGGTGTCACAGTCAGGACTCATCACATCTGTGCTCCATGCTGTGTAGAGACTCTGATTTCCATGTACTCTCTACAGTGTTTTGTTTATACCACTTCCCACATTCTACAGCCCAGGAGATGCATGCGTTGCGTATGATGATCTAATTCAGATTCAGGTCTTGGAAATAAATGCCTTCACATACTGACTACATGTAGGCTAGGCCTTTTAAGTGTAATATATGGTGTCAATTATTAAGGCAGAGCTTCACACACCCTTCTAGGTAAGGTAATTTAGTAAGACATACAAGTTACTGTCTGAAGATGTGCATTTGCCTTGTGCAAACAGAGGCAGTTACTTTGATAGAATCATAGAATCATCTGGTTGGAAGAGATCTTAAAGATCATCGAGTCCAACCGTTACTCCTGCACTGCCAGGGTCCCTACACCATGTCCCTCAGCACCACATCCACGTGCTTCTCTCTATTTTCTGCAGGAGCTGTCTAGAATATTGCAAAGATCAGTGAGAAAAAAATGTAGGGAAGAGGAACAGAATCGCGAACTTAGTGTGTTTCTGCCACTTCCGTGCAGCAAATCACAGCTGTTGGGCATATAGAGGGTGCACAGCTCCTTCACCAGTTTCGTCTGGCTCCACAAAAGCCATCACGGAGAGGAGACAGGAGCTCTGCTTTGCTCTCTGTCACCTGCATGCCTCTGGGCTCTCTCTATTAGAAATCACCCTTGTAGCCTGAGTCCATGAGAAGGAGTAGTGCTGTAACCAGCAAGGTGGAAACCATGCACCACAAAGATCTAAGCACTGGAGAGTTTCTGATTCATTTAGTCTGGGCCCCACCTTAAGTGATGCATATTTTAAGACTAAGCTCCAGCTATGGTCTTCTTGAGACCGCTGTTCCCTCAGCAGCACTGTATTTTGTGCCCTGGCTGGTAATACGGTGTGTGTGGGCAGGAACGAAGAACCTCATTTTATACCACACATCAGCCGTTGAAGCTATTTTGCCTGACAGTAAAAGCACAGTGGTTTAACTACCATTTTGGCCTTCTCAGACTTCTATTGAAGTGCAGATGTTCTAATATAAGCAGGGGTAAAAAAAAAGAGATTTCTTGGTGGAATTTTGTACAAATGACTTCTGCTCTCTTTTCCAATCGCTTTAAAAAAATTTTTTTTTCTAAGATCCCGTTCTTCCTTTCACTTATTGACTCGTATCTATGGAAGCACCTTGCCTCCTGGCTCCTTTTGCTGGCTCATTACGTGTATTTATTGTTGCATTTCTCTGAAGCAATTTCATTAAATTCTGCTTTATGGTTATCACAGAAATTTACCGTTGGTATACACTGACCTTTCCTGCTCATAGCAACTGCAGGTTCATTTTATCTCTTAAATTTTATTAATCTCTTTCAATCATTTAAAAATGAAAAAAAAATAGTTTAGTTACTGCAGGATTTTGCCTCTTTCCATTAACAGTAAAATAAACCTAATTTCCTGCAGATTTCTGCTTTATAGCTCAAAGCTTTGGAGTGGATTACTTTTTTGAGAGCTATTATGATTGCCCATGGGCAGAACAAGTTCGGTAAAATATCAACTGCTGAATCTCCAAAGAAATGTTCATTGGGGAAAAACTTGAAGCTCTTTGTTTTGCAGCATTTTGTAGCTACTTAAGAGGGGTTTCTGTTCCCTTAGCTTCATGAAAGTTGACCGTCAGCATTAGTATTTTTAAAGCGCCACAAGTATGAGGCATGAATGTGAACACTGTTCAGGGATTTGAAAAGCACTTTTAAAAGAGTCCAAAAGGCAGATGATTAAAAAACAAAAAAATGCTGAGAATTATACATTGGCTTAAAGGCACTTCTGCATCTAAACCCAGGCCAAAAAAAAAACCCCTCCCAAAACAGACACCTGTAATTTTTGGTAACTATTGTTCAAGTTCAAGATTACATAGTCACATAACTTCCCTTGACATCCTGGTCCTCAAAGCTATTTAGAAGCCATAGTACACAATTTTTTCTTGGGCCAGAGTGTGAAAGAGAGGTCCAATGGACACACAGGTGGCCAGCCCATAGTCTAGTGGCATGTTCACAACCTTACACAGTCTGCTGCATTTTCAAACACCTCAGGAATTAGATGCAAAGAAATCCCCAATTTACTCCATAATGCAAGGTGTGCAAGTGTACCCTCCATCTCCCCAGTAGTTCCTTGATGCCTTACAGCCAGCTTCCATGACTACAGGGGACTTCCTTCCTCTGATGTGTGGATGACCTGAGGATTTAGGTTCATATATCTCACTTGCATGGCAGCATTTCATCAATATGCAAATACAGTACATGATGAAATTAAGGTTTCCCCTCTGATGAGTGTTTAATAATTTTTAAAAAGAAGCCCATGGTTGATTTGGCTACACTGAGGCTGAACAGCAGCTGGGTGCCACAGCACAACTTGATTTCTGCTCTACCCATTGCCAATATCAGGCACCAGACTGGAGAATGCTTTTTCTTCCTTCAGACCACTGTGACTAGGTATCTTTCACATAAGGAGTAAGGGAAGTTACAGGGCGGAAATAGTATTTACCTGAATCTCACCCACCAGAGAGGTAAAATGATGATTGTGCACATCTGAAACAGCCATATGGTCAGATGGCCAGATTGTACATATTATTCTTGATACCGTTGAGAATCATAGGATGTTATTCATAGTCCTTACCTATCTAAAGTGTCCAAAGATTTTTAGTTTATTTAACCAATAGATGGGTGAGCAAGGAGAGGATTCCAAGTTGTTGTTAAAGAACCAGAAAAATTTGGCTGGTTTGTTTCACAAAGTATTGGATGTCATAGTTCTCCAAGGGAAAAGAAGTGAAAACATGACAAAAAATTTTGGTGGAGAAATGAAAAAAGTAAAAAAAAGTGTCCTACAGCTTTTTTGAGAAGGAAGAAAGTCAATGGGGTAATAAACACAATGTAATGAATCCTCCTACCCTTCCCTTGTTCTCCCCCATGTTTATAAAGGGAAACCCTGGAGGCTTTGCTGGTCACTTTTGCTTTTCACAAAAGCTTTAGCTATTTCTCCAAAACATGTATTTTTATCCAAGATGTCTTGACTTCAGGATTGGGTTTGGATTAATGCATTGTGTAGTAGTGTGCATTGTGTTTGGAGAGTGCTCGAGCTACAGCTGCTGTAAAATGAATTTGCCCAGTTGTTCAGCAAAAAGTGGACACTGGGAGAACATGCAGCATTACTTCTGAGGCAGGTCTGGATTCACCTGATCTCCAGCTGCAGTTCAGGACAATGATGTTTAGGTGCTAAGGCTCCAGATGAAGAGTTAATTTGGCATGATGAACATGTTTCCACTAGCCCCACTTCTTGTCCATGGAGAATGCTGTGGAGCATGGTCCTGCAGAGCTGAAATTGTGTGGCTTTGTCACACAAGTGCATTACTGGGGGTGATAGAATAAAGAGTGTGATTTAAGGCTGTTTTTCTGCCCTAAATAGTGAGCTACTGTTTTAATAGGGATTATTATATAAATCTAGGGAATAAATTCTGTCCTTTTTAGCACACAGGACCTTAACCCAAGGATGTCACAGGTCAGAGACCCCAGCTGGAGTTTCTTGCCAGGTACTAACTTCTGCTATGTAGATTTTCTGGTGTCTAGCAATGGCACCAAGTGCATGGCACAAGGCAGCAGTCTTGTTCTCTGAGCTAACACAGATAAGCTACAGCTGTGATAATACGTATGTTGGGGCTGTCTGTTGATTCTGAGGCCAGCAGCAAAGAAACCTGCCAACTCCCTACCATTAACCTCTCCGTCTCCAAAACAAAATGACCACATCAGCAGATAGGACTGGTCCCTCCCTCCTGGCCTATGCTAACTCCCAAACCAATCCCTCTGAAGAACACTGTTTTTCAGCCAGTGTAAGAGTGTGGGAAGAGATTAGAAGTTTGTGTTTCTGGGAAGCTGTCTCTATAATATACTGGTAGAGGCATAGCTATAGAGTTTCTCTCCTCTGCCTGGACAGCTCTTTTCACAATACGTTAAACATGCTCAGTTAAAAATTTAACAAGGAAGAAGAATGGCATGTACTTGCCACATTTTTGCATCTCTTTCAGAAAGTCAGGCACAGCATGGATGTGCACATACATCCTTGAGATATCTCAGTGCGAAAATAACAGGGAAGATGAAAGATGTGCCAAGAAGGAAAGGGAAGGACTGTGGGACATTAAACAAGTGTGTTGATGTCCTCCCGCGCTTCTCCATGAGGGGCTGTGGCAAGCATGCAGGTTAACCCACCCAGCCAGGCAGGCACTGGGACTCTGTTACCCTCTGGTCTGGCCTTCTGCAGACAAGGATTGAGCTCTAGAAGACAGACATAGCTGCATAAGAGCTTTGGATGTTAGTGGTGGAAAGTTAGGACTTAACTTGAATACTACCGGGAAAGGCAGCACTGATGTTTCACAGCCCCTATTCTTTAAGTCTATAAAGTTTTTTTAACATGCATGAAGCAGAATAAATTCTTTGATATTATTTCTTCTCCTTTTTTCTGCTTTCTAGTGTATTTCTTACTAACCCATATCAAGTAATATAATCACAAGAACTAAAGCTTCAGGATGAATTCCTGAAAATCTGGGCAGTACCAGGAGTAATGTTGCGTCTTCAGCCTCAGTTAAGTTTCCTTGGAGCTATGAACCCTGCTATGGTCTTTAACTACGTGATACCTGTTCTTTCCCTAAACCCTGCATTGTTACCTCAGATATGTGTGGAGTAATATGGTTCATTCTCATTGCTCAGCATGATGGCACCCTGCCCCATTCATATTAGGCTATGATAAGGTTATTAACTTCCTCCAGCACTTTTCTTTGTGGCTGATCTCTGCCATTACTGTCTACTACACAAGCACCAGACAATGCATTGTTACAGTTCCTTAGCAAGGAGTCCCTGCTGTACAATCAGGGAGCAGAATCACAGCAAGATTCCTAAATGTGGATGTCCATTTGAAGTATCTGGCATCTTTTCCCCTCCACCCAAGCTGTTTAGTATTATGTAGCACTATAAATATGTAATATGCAGGTGGTTTTCATTTAAGTTTCAACTGTGAGAAACTTATTGATAATCAAGCTGGATGTAGTGAAAATGCATGCAGCATGACTGCTTCTTTTTAAATGCCATGTTTATGCATCTTGCCTGGCAGCATGTACAGAGCAGTTAGTAAGGGCAAAACAAGACCCACATCTCCAGGAGAGCCTGCAACACCCTGCTCCAGGAACTCATCCTTCTCCCGGAAATGTACTTTCCAGTTCCCGGGAGAAATATATCTTACAGGACTAACAGCACCTCTGAAGTGGAGAGGCAGTTTTGAACACCAAAGATGGAGCTGTGATTTCTGATAGCAGTAGATGGTGAGCTCTGTTTCCAACCATGTATCCTCTCCTTCCAGGGAAAGGGTCAGCATAACTCCCCAAAAGGGGTGGAAAATAAGAAGTGTTTGTGTATCAGCTCTGATTTTACTGTTATTCTTTCTTTATCTGTAATAATTAACTATGGACTAATAATGGTTATACTGTTAAGATTTCAATTATGCTAACAACAGATTCTTTAAGCAAAATTTTGGATGTAACAATTCCTAGTTTTTAAAATCCAGATTGCAGCATGTCACTTGATAATCACTAACAAATCCACAGACAGTGGATGTTCTTAAACCCCTCATGATTTCCATGAAAGCAACCAACTTTAAACCAGTCTGTGGTAGTTCTGTAAAGCCCTCCAGGAACACAGCTTCCATGGATATACTACAGACAGACTTCTTGATTGAAACAGAGTCAATGTTAGCTATCAAGTGCTATTTCATCTGACAGCTAACATTTAAGTTATTCACAGTAATGTTTTGGTGGCTGTTGCAAAGGCTAATTCAATTTATAAATATTCAAAAGTATTACTTCGTTTTCTGTACCACTCTGTCACTTTGCTGAGCTGTCATCAGCTGACCATCTGGACTGTAAACTCAGAAAGGCTATTGTACTTTCCCAAGCAGGTAGGCTTTGAAGGTGTTTAATGCAGAAGCCTGCAAACTTTTTCATAGCTTTCCTTTCGATTTTCTCCCTGCACAACAGAGAAGAATATTGGAGCTAAGGCAGAGCAGCTAACGGAACAAAAGCATAGAAATCAAAATTGTCATCTCTACATGGACCTCAGTGTTCTGAGAGATTAATGCCCTCATGTCAAGGGGGCACTGAAACACTCATCATAGGAAGTTGCAAGACTCCCCATAGGAAGTTGCAAGACTTCTATCAAGGACTTTATCAAGTTCAAGTAATTTAACTGATACTGAGGATTGCTGACACTGCATCTATCTTCAAAAAACAGAAAAGTATGATCTGGACAAAGGAATTGGTATGTCCTTCTTCCCCCAAATTACTGTCCTTGATGTTACCTGAAAGTGTATGGGGAGACTCTTTAGTGGCTGAGGAGGTAGAACATAAAAATATATTGATTATCTTAGTAACCCTGTGTCCGCTTTTTTCTGCTACTATTCCTTCTTGTCCCTGACAATAGGGTAACATAGTTATTGTGGGAAAGTTTGGACTTTCTAGGCAGTTTGAGATCTGAGTCATTCTGTGGATGAAGACCTTGTGGAGTCATACTTTCTCTGAAGGGCATCCTTTGTAAGAAAAGGACTATGATTGTTTAAGAAGATGTCCATTCAAGCAAGACGTTCTTGAAAAAAACATTCTCTAAGACAGATAGTGAGTCACATTGGTACCTCTGCTAATATTAGACACTTTGAAGATGTGATCTGTTGTTTAGGCAAGTGTGATACACGGGGGTTGTTCAAAAACGTGGGTTGACTCTTTTTCTTTCTCGTCCTGTGGGACATACATTAGATAATGCCCACAAAAGGAAAGGCAGAAGGCAATTTCTCTCCAAAATTTTCACTTGTTAATAGCAGTTCTTGAAGGATCCCTTTGCAATTTATCAGATAATACTCTAAATACTTGTGGTATAGACTGCTCTGGACTGCCTGCACACAAGACTACTTGGATTCTCTGCATTTGGGAAAATAGACCATTATATGTTTCTCAATTGGTCCATAATTTACTCTGCCTCTAAGGCAATAAAGATGCATAATACCAAAAAAAAAACAACCCAAAACCAACAAAACCAAACAAAACACAAGCAAGAGTTTATATATTGAGACTTCAAGGTCAAGCTTCTCTTTGCAAGATAGGAAACAGAAGTGGTAAGTTAAACAAGTACATAGTCAAAATTGTTTCTTACCAACAATGTGTTCTTCTTGGGCTCATTTTCTCTCATGTACATCATAGTCCCAGGACTGGCCAACAGAAACAAAAGTTTAGTACTAACGGCAAGAGCCCCTCTTCTCAGTTCTTATTTTCGAGTTTCCTGCAGGGCAGCCACCTCAGTGTCTTCTCTCCTCTCTGTTTTATTATTCAGATTTGAATATGAATGCAAATGTATGGGATGGCTCTGCCGGGAATCTTGTATTTTAGGCTCTTCGCTCCCCCAGTTTTGTCACTCCAAGATTCATCCCTGAAAGAGCAGGGGGTATATGGACTGTGAAAATAGTATGAAGGCTCTTGCTGGAAGTGGCTATGGGATGTTATCCTGTCCTCTTTAGTCTTGCTATCATGCTGCTGATGCACTCATGTCAAATATTATACAGGCTGTTAATTATAAATGTCTTCAGTTAAGCTTACAATTTCTGTTATGTTACTAGTTATCTACACAGAATGCAACTGAGCATGCATGACATTATTAGTTCCTCTGTCTGAGCATGTCTGTAGAAGGGCAAGTATCCTCTGCTCCCCACAATTGTTTCTTGGGATCCTGTGTCATGACAACCCATTTGCTTTAATATTTAACCTCTGGAACCCAGTTTCTCACCAGAGAACAAGACAAAGCCCTCAAAATCCAGGGAGCAATAGCCGAGGCCAAATACTTCTGGGAAAACAGAGTTACTCTGGAATATGTTGCAGAGGTGCTCATTCAAGCAATGTTCGCCCTTTCTGATCCCTTAGTCTGTCTTTTCATTCCCAGGCTCTACACACACACCAATAGCCAGGTTGGTGCTCTTGGAGAAAGCACTTACATCGCACTGCTGTGAAGATAACTGTCCTTCCAGTTCTGAAAACAAGGAGGTCTTCAGTAAATTACTTTACTGTACCTTCCAAGTATTTATCTCAAAATGGAAGCTACATGAAAACTCTCTGTCTCCTACAAGAAACCCTTCTACTGGGACATTAGAAAAACTGTCAAGCTGGAAAAGTGATGTCAGAAATAAAAATTTTAATGTTTTACTGTGTGGATGACAGATTCCTAGCACAGGCTGCTCAGAGAAACTTTCTACTTTTGGAGATATTCAAAAGCCATCTGGACATGGTCCTGGACAACCGAGTATAGGTGGCTCTGCTTCAGCAGACCAGGTGGACCAGACCACCTCCATAGGTCCCTTCCATCCTGTCATTCTCTTAAGTTGCTGATCTGCCTGATGCAGACAAAGCTGTCAGGCTTTCATACCAGTTTCCCAAGTCTCAGGTCCAAGTTTTCCAGTCTCCTCTCCTCTTGACTTTGTTTAACTCTGTACCAATATCTAGTATTTGTGGAAGGTGGGATCACAGTGCAGATGAAGACCGTATTCATAAAACTCTTGGCCTTTAGGAGTTTGATAGCACACTTCCTCCATCAGTGTCTGAGTAGAAATTCCAACCTATCAAATATAGCTGATGCACTTTTGTGAGAAATCCTGCCTTCAGATGGTTCACATTTCATCAGAAAAACTCCCCTAAAGCTCTACTCCTAAATAGTTCAAAATGTGTCATTTATTGGGGCTTTTCTCCTTGTCTTTGGAGACTATTTTCTGAGTCAATAAACCTCAGTATTAGGAAAACTTCCTTCATATCAAGCCTTTTTCTCCTCCCAGGATTTCACCTTGTTAGTCGAGAATCTACCTCTCTACCCCTTTTTAGCGCTATCACCCTACACATGAATTGTCATGTATGAAGTCATAGGGGAAAACATTACTTACATCCAAGGGAATTCCAGCAAAGTTGTGAGACCATGTCCATTCCCCAGATGAAAAACGGAGACAGTAAAAGGAGCCTATTCTTTGGCAAAAGCAATTCCTAGAAAAAAATAGTGACTAAAGCTTGCCAGTGTATTCAGTGGGAAGACTAACAGTGATTTCAGCTGTTGAATGACAAATAAAGTAGTATTTCCCTGGGAGAGTATACTTCAGCCAAAAGAGGAGCTGAAAATCAGCGCTGTATATTAATGGTATAGAAGGTTGTAAGTCTTCAGAACAACTGTATGCTCAAGAATTTGAGTTTTCCTGTGCCAAATAGGCACAGGATCGGATTAATTGTACAAGCAAAATCAGAGCTGTACCAGCTTGGGTTATTAATGCCCTATAAGAGACTGGAACAATCACAGGAAGAACCTGCAGAAGTCTGTGAAGGGGTTTTTTTGCAGTATAAATGCAACAAGCTACTTGGCTATGCTGTGTATTAGTGGTCATGGACTGACAAAACTAAAGCATAATTGCTATGGTAAATGTGTTGTCAAACGTGGTTTCAGACAACTGTGCAAGAACTATCCTTTTCTGTCACATTAAAGCTAGCCTTGAGGGTGGTTTTAAAGATGTATCAAAGAGAATCATGGCTGATAACTGATAGCTAACAGGTCATTAAGGAAACAGTTTTACAGTTAGCCTCATGTGCCTACTGCTGCAAGTGGCACATGCTGGGAGAGTATGTAGTGTCTTGGGCACCCACACTTCCTCAGGTATGTACACAATTATTCTTGACTTAAAAATGTAAGTAATTAGCAAGAATGAGCACAGTCTTCACTGGTGAAAATCAGTAGCAGTCTGCATCTGCTGAAATTTTTTTTTCTTTTTTAACCTCTGCAAAATTCACATTGCAAAATTCACATGCAAAATTCAAAGAGAAGCGCCCACTAAAAAAGGAGAAAAATATTATTGCTCTATTGGCTATACTCTCCTCTAAATGATCCTTCTGCTATGAGGAAGATTTTTACATGTAGGATATGGTGAAGCAGGGATAAAGGATCTTCCCCTTTGTCCAGCACAACACTCCCTTGCAGCTGTCTCTGAGGATAAGTGTGATCCAGGCTCTCTCTCCTGAGGGGATTTAAATCGTTAGGCTTTATCTCTTTGGATATATGAGATAAGCTGTAACAGAAGATGAGGAGTAAACAGAAGAAAGGGATCATGACTCACTTCTTACCTGCCCTTCATCACAAGGACAAGGTGTTAAACCCGGATGAAGTGAAGTGGGATTACAAAACACGACATTTGACTTTTTGGTCGATAATAAGTGAACTTTGATACTAGGAATTAGTAGTCTCTCAAAATATCATCCAAGGGCTGTCATTGGTGGGGATGGAGACACATTTGGGAAAACAGAGGTTCACAGAGACTCCAGCTAGGTTTTGAAGATGGTCCCCATTATTTTGGGCACTATTTGGAAGGGAGAACACCTTGTAGCAGGCGAATACAAGGAATCCTGCTTAAGAAGATACTCATTAATATTTTGAATTCTGGAGCATATACAATATCCTGCTAAGCCATCTCATGAAAGTAAAATAAAATTTCTATTTAGGGAAAGGCACCAATACAGCTACCAAGGGAAAGAACAATTAATGGAGAAAGAAACTAAAGAGCTGGCCTCACAGCTGCAGTAGGGCGGTCAATGTCTTCTGAAGTGGCATGCAAAACGCTGCGTTCACAGGCAGTCCCACCATGTTCAAGGGTTTATTTGAAGAGCTGAAAGTTAATTAGAGGAAAGTTGAAGGGCTGTCAGATAATGGTAAGCTTCATTAAATATGGTCTCCCTGGGAAATCTAGGAAAGAATCATGATACATTTGTTTTAATTGTTTTATGCTTTTACTGAGTCTTGTCCATCTTACGTATCACAGATAATCAGGTATGAGGCAGAAGACAGTAGGAGAGTATCACTGTCTTGGCAGGGATTACTGTAAGACAAAAAAAGTCATTAGTGAATGCATTTTTGTCTACATCAGACAGACAGACAATATAACAATGAAGTACCCCGTGCTGGTTTTGGCTGGGATGGGGTTGATTTTCTTCATAGCAGCTAGTAGGTGGCTCTGTTTTGGATTTGTACTGGAAACAGAGTTGATAACACAGGGTGTTAAAACAGGGGTATTTTAGCCGTTGCTGAGCAGAGCTTACACATGGTTAGGGCCTTTTCTGCTTCTCACACCACCCCACCAGCGAGTAGGCTGGGGGTGCACAAGAAATTGGGAGGAGACACAGCCGGGACAGCTGACCCCAACTGACCAAAGGGATATTCCATAGCATATGACACCATGCTCAGCATATAAAGCTGGGGGGAGAAGAAGGAAGGGAGGGGACATTTGGAATGACAGCGTTTGTCTTCCCAAGTCACCGTTATGTGTGATGGAGCCCTGCCTTCCTGAAGGTGGCCGAACACCTGCCTGCCAATGGGAAGTGAGGAATGATTTCCCTATTTTCCTTTGTCTGCACACACAGCTTCTGCTTTACCTCTTAAACTGCCTTTATCTCAAGTTTTTGCACTTTTACCCATCTGATTCGTTTCCTGCCCACCCCCACTCCCCACTCCCCTATCTTTACCCCCTCCCCCGCACTGTGGGGGAGAGCAGGGAGTGAGCAAGCGGCTGTGTGGAGCTTGGTGGACGGCTGGGGTTAAACCATGACATACCCTCCTACCCACTAGGTATTTCACTGAGTTTGGAAATGAGACATATGAAATGTGACTGGCAGAGCTAAGCAGAATGTTTTCCTCCAAGTTGAATAAAATTAACTGTCCTTACTTCCTTTAGGCTTACTGGAACTTTTTAATTCTTTTCTCTGTACAAACCATTCTCTTCGAGTAAAACTTTGGAACTTTGGAGAATCCAATAGGATTTGGATGAAATTTGTAACCTGTGGGCAAGTGTGGATGCCTGCTGGAGGCTAAAGAGAGTAGCAAAAGGATAACAAGGCATGATCTCAGAACAGTCATGGGATCAGAATAAGTCATCCAGTGTAGTGGTTTTTAGGACTCTCAGATCCATAAATCTGTCCCCATAGATATTTCTATAGCATACAAATATAGTGATTAGGAAGAGCAAATAGTTTCTGAGCAAGCTGCAGTACACTACAGAGAGGCTTATTGAAAAGTATTTAGAGGTATGCAGGTCAAAAAAGGCAAACCACGTGTTTAGTCCAGGCTAACAAGCGCGGCAAGAGCACCTGTTCATCTGGGGTCCTTTACAAGTTCGTGACTGCAATTCTGAGCTGACTGACCATATACACACATGGTACTCAGCCCCAGTGGAGAAATATCCATTTACTGGCATGCTCCTCTGACTTGCAAAGTAAATCTTTGTGGGATATTATGCATTGTTTTTAAGAAAGAGAATATTTTTATAATATACAAAAGAACTTCTATGGTCATTTATCAGTGCAAACCATACTGAGTGCTTAATCAACAGCTCCTGCATGAAAATTCTTGAATTTCACTAAACCATCCCTTCCAAAGAGATTTGAAATACGAGGGGGG